>NC_081575.1:62132002-62141116 GCF_022355385.1 Mustela nigripes | reverse complement strand
AGGCATAATACTCCATAGTATATATGGACCACATCTTCCTTATCCATTCATCTGTTGAAGGGCATCTTGGTTCTTTCCACAGTTTAGCAACTGTGGCCATTGCTGTTATGAACATTGGGGTACAGATGGCCCTTACATTTTGAACCATTGGGGCTTCATTTTCATTTGTCTCCACCTATTTTTGTATTTTCTCTTTCATTCTTTTTTGACCCATTGATTGTTTAGTAACATTTTGTTTAGTCTTTACATGTTTGTGTTTCTTTTTTTCTTGTGATTGATTTCTAGTTTCACATCAATATAATTGGGTAAGATGTTTGGAATGATTTTAATTTTCTTAAATTTATTAAGATTTTTTTGTGGCCTAACACATGATCTTTCCTGGAGAATGTGCCATGTGCAATGTAAAAGAATGTGTTTTGTGTTGCTTTTGGATGGAATGTTCTGTATACATCTGTTAAGTTCATCTGGTTTAATGTGTTATTCAAAGATACCCTTTCCTTATTGATTTTCCTCCTGGAAGATCTATCCATTGATGTAAGTGACATGCTAAAGTCCACACTATTAATTCATTATTGTCAGTTTCTTTCTTTTCTTAAAAGAGGAATAGAGAGGAGAAGGGCAGAGGGAGAGAGAGAATCTTATGCAGGCTCTATGCTCAGCATAGAGCCTAAAGTGGGGCTTGATCTCACAACTCTGAGATCATGATCTGAGTTGAAATCAAGAGTTGTCTCCTTAACCAACTGGGCCACCCAGCTGCCCCCAATTTCTCTTTATATGTCTATTAATATTTGCTTTATGTTATATATATTGGGTACATAGATATTTACATTTGTTACATCTACCTGTTAAATCGATCCCTTTATCATTGTATAATGTCATTTTCTCTTCTTTTTACAGTCTATTTCTTAAGTTTATTTTATCTGATATGTCTTTCTATTCCAGCTTTTTTACTTCATTTCCATTTGTGTGGATTATCTTTTTCCATCCTGTCACTTTAAATCTGTATGTGTCTTTAAGTCTGAAGTGAGTCTCTTGTGGGCAGCATACAGATGGGTCTTTTATTTTTTTTTAATCCATTTTGCTATCCTATGTTTTTCATTGGAGAATTTGGTCTATTTACATTTAATGTAATTAGTAATAATAAGTACTCATTGTTATTTTTGTTCATTGTTTTCTTGTTTTTGTAGTTGTGTTTATTTCTTTCTGTCTTGGTCTCTTCCCTTGTGATTGCTGACTTTCTTTAGTGTTATGCTTGACATTGTTTCTCTATTTTTGTTTGTTTCTATTATACGTTTTGAGTTTTTGGCTCCCATGAGTTTCATATATAACATCCTAAGTATATAGCAGTCTATTTTTATTTCACAAACATTTAAGTCCAAACACACTCTTTGGGAACTTATTTTTTATGCATCCTTCCACATTTTGTGCTTATGTTCTTATACTTCACATCTTTACTTTGTGAGTCCCCTTAACTACTTTTTAGATGTAGTTTATCTTACTACTTTTATCTTTTAACCTTCATCTTAGTTTTATAAGTGATTGCTTTACTCCCTTAACTATATCTCTACTTTTACCAGTGGAATTATTTTTCCTTTCATAATTTTCTTATTTCTAATTATACTCTTTTCTTTTCCACTTAAAGAAGCTCCTTTAACATTTTTGTAATGCTGGTGGAGTGGTGATGAATTCCTTTATATATTGTTTGTCTGGAGAACTACCCATTCTTTCATTTCTGGATGATAACCTTGCCAGGTAGAGTTATTCTTGGTTGTATTTTTTTTCTTTCAGCACTTTATTTATTTTTGATTTTATTATTTTTTATTGTGTTGTGTTAGTCACCATACAGTACATCATTTGTTTTGGATGTAGTGTTAACACTTTAAATATATTATCTTTAAATGCATTATATATATATATATATATATATATAATGTATTTATTAACATATTATATATCATGTATTTATTAATATATTATATATAATGTATATGTATATGTATGTACATATACTTTGCAGGTCAGAGAGTGGGGGAATGATATATTATGTATATGTATATACATAATATATACATATACATATATACATATATACACATACATATATATACATAATATATCATTCCCCCACTCTCTGACCTGCATAGTTTCTGCTAAAAAAATCAGCTGTTATCATTTTGGAGTTTCCTTTGTATGTAAATATTTACTTCTCTCTTGATGTTTTTAAAATTTGATCTTTAACTTCTGACATTTTAATTATTATGTTTTGTGGTTTGGATCTCCTTGCGTTCATCTTGTTTCAAACTCCTGGTGATTCCTGAACCTGAATGTCTGTTTCTTTTCCGGGGTTGGGGAAGATTTCACTATTATTTCTTCAAATAAATTATCTGCCCCTTTCTCTATCTCTCCTCCTGAGGCCCCCATAATGTGAATATTTTCTTGATCTTGTCCAATATATCCTTTAATCTACCTTCACTTCCTTTTATTTTTTCTTTATGCTGTTTGGCTTGAATGCTTTCCATTATCTTGTCCTCCAGATTGTTTATCTGTTCTGCATTTGCTAATCTACTATTTATTCCCTCTAGTGCATTTTTTCATTTCAGTTCTATTTTTCAATTCTGATTATTTCATTTTTATTGTTTCTACTTGTTGAAGTCCAGTCTGCCGAGCATCTTTATAATTAGTACTTTGAACTCTTCATCAGGTAGCTTGCTTACATCAATTTTATGTATTTATTTCCCTGAAGTTTTGTCTTTTTCTTTCATTTGGAGTATATTCCTCTTGCACCTCATTTTACTTGACTTTCTGTGTTTGTTTCTGTGAATTATGTAGACTAGCTACTTCTAAACTTTTAAAAAAAGATTTTATTTGTTTGTCAGAAAGAGAAAGAAAGAGTGGGAGGGAGAGAATGAACAAGCAGAGGGAGTGGTGGGCAGAGGGACAGCATACTCCCTGCTGAGCAAGGAGCCCAATGCAGGACTCGATCCCAGTACCCTAGGATCATGACCTGAGCTGAAGACAGATGTCCAACCTACTGAACCACTTAGGAATGGTCCTGTGTATGGTTGTCCCTATATAGACTATGTGTACCTAGTAAATTTGGGTTACTGGGGCTGTGTCTGCCAGGGTCTAGTGGTCCTGAGGCACTCTGTGCTGGAGCTGTTCTAGCTGTATGGTTGAAGGTGAAGTGGGTGCAGGTTGCTGTGGTTTTGGGTGTCTCCACACAAAGAACACCTTGGTAGGACAGTTACAACTGAAGTGGGTTGCGTTGGGGTGGCTCCAGGGCTCTTCATGTGGAAAGTACCATGGCCAGATAGCTGAAGCTGAATTGGGTACAAGCTGGTTAGTCTGGGCCTCTTTACACAAATGGTTTCTTGAAGGATAGCTTATGCTGCAGTGGGTATGGTCTGGTGGGTTCTGGGGTTCCCTGACCAGAGGGTGCCCTGGCAGATTGGCTGGAGTGAGGCAGGCATGGGGTATGGGGTCTGGAATGCTCTGCATGGGATAGCCAAAATGATGTGAGCCTGGAGTGTTACAGGATGCTTTGTATCCGTATCACCTTATTGAGTTGGCTGGCTTTATAGTGAATGCTATCCAGGGCTTTTTTAATATGCACCATGCTGGTGCTGTTTTCGTTGGTTGGCTGGGACTGGTGTGGACTAGGGGTCTGCAACTCAATGCAGTGGCAGTATGGCTAGGTTATTCAGATCTGCTCCTGACTATGCTATCAAGGTGGAGGGGAATGTAATTTAGAAGAGCTTGCCAGCCCTTCTACCTGGAGACAGCTCCAGAAGCCCCTGAACCATTTGGCAGGATTCTAGGGCTGGTTCCTCTATTTTCTAGTTGCACTTTTAAATTGCAGCCTTTTTCTGTGCCCCTGGGCAGATGAATCTGCTCATGGTCTCTCAGTACTATTCTTCTCCACTTCAGTTTGCCACATTAGGGGTTGGGTTTCCCTTCATTATGTCTCCATCTCTCATGATGTTTTCTATGTGGTCTTTCTATTACTTTGCAGAAGTTGTTCCATTCTTCTTTAGATGGAATAGTTCTGTAAATAGGAATATATCTGGTATGTTCATAGAGAAGGTGAATTCAGGATTTTCCTACACTACCATCTTGGACCTTCCACTAGAGTACATTCTTTTTCTTTAGAGATAATTGGCAAATATCTTCTTTTAAAAATGATGAACTGATCTTTAAAAATGCTCAATTATACTTTTTTTTTTCAAATGGTAAGAATTTATTGCCTTTCATGGTTGTTTTATAAGTAGTAAGAGCATTAAAAATGTTTGCTTAAAATTAATAATATTTTAGAATGTTGGTGCTATTTGGTTTTATGTTGAGAAAAATAATACACAAACTTGTTTCTTGTAAGGAAGGTATTTTAAATGGAGCAACTTCTAACATTTTCTTTTGTTCAACAGTCTGCTGTCTTTTAACTTTCTTGATCTTCAGTGAAAAGTAAGGTAGAACGAAAGAATGAGGACTATTCATTCTCCATGGTAAGTGAATAAGAGGAGAGAGAAGAGCTTAATTAATATGGAAGAGAAATAAAATAATATGATACAGAAACAATGGAATCATTATAATAATTTTGCTAGATACTCACTATAATTAAAAACAGCATTTAGGTGATATAGACCAACATTTTGTTTTGCATTCAGAAGTTCAGGTTGCTTCTAATATTATCCAGTTGGATATTGTATACCAAATGAAGTTGTTTGAATTAAGTTTTTGACTGAAAATATATTTTAATGTCTACTTGATGTTTTTTAAAGTAGAAATAATTATTAAATTAGAAAATAATAAATCAAATAAATGTTATTATTTTTAAAACTCAGATAGTACAGAGAAAATAAAATATAATACATAATCTTACCAGTATTATTATTTGGATTCTTTTAGAATTCTTTCTAAGTATCAATGTACATGTCTCTTTTTGTAAGAATAAAATCATACTATATCTAGTATTTTATAATTTATTTTTATAATTTGATTTTGTATATAATAATGTTACAGGTAACTTCACTTGCTAATAAGCAAATTTGCATTATCCAACAATAACAACAATAAGAAGTTTCTTATGACTTTAAATAACTGCAGGTTCCAGATTATTATGGCTTACATAAATCTCTATCAAACTCTTCTGCATCATTCAGCCTGAGCATTTGTTTTTTGTTTTTGAAATACCTGTAGGTTTTATGCCTTCCGAGCCTTTGCATCTGTTAGTGCTTTAATCTGGAAATTTCATGCAGACTCCTTATCCATTTACTAATACTTGAACCTTATTTGTCTTTCCATCCTCACTACATGGTATATAGTGCCCATTAAATGCTTGATAAATGAATAAGTAAATGAATAAAATTTTAGCATGAGAAAATGAGGGTCAGATTTGTAATCTCTGGGTAAACTGGAGATCAATGGAAGCAGGAATTTACAGACAAAGGAAGATACAAAGCACTAAGAGAGTATATGGCTGGTCCAGAGAGCTAGATGGTCATGGTCTCACTGTAACTTGTGAATCTTTTGAAGGCTTTTACCCGAACATCCCTATAGTTCACCCTGAAGTTGTTTTAAATAATTTAACATGGGACATTTATTCAAAGAAAATATTTTACCTAATGATTCTATCAGATAATCAGAATGTGATTGTCAGTTCAAAGTTTGTTAATCCTTTTAGAAGCAGTTTGAGCTGTCAATCAGATAATACCTACTTTCTTACAACACATCCTATTCTAAACTATAGACCTAACTGGTAATTAGTTTTCACAGTGCTACCTCTCATACTTGCAGATATTGAAACATTGACATTTTGTTTTTCTACTTAAATATTTATATCCTAACCAACCAATTAATCTTTGTTCAACATTCTACAGTTTCTTAAGGCTAGGTACATTAATTATATGATCTTGTTTTCTCATCGTAGTGACTCTTAAAAGCAATTACTACTATCCTTCCCAATTTTGAGGTAATTAAATTGAGAATCAAAAAGCTTAAATATGTTTCCCTAGTCACAAGAGGCAAAGTAAGACAACCGAGAGCTTCTAAGTCCAAGAGTATTTCCATTATACCAGGTTGTCTTTCTGCTTCCCATTGAGGGTATGAAATAAAATTTGTGGCCTGAAAAAAAAAAGAAAGCTTATTTGGCTCCAAACTTCTCCCTTACCAGCTTTGTAGTGTTCCTGAAATCTCCTCTATGTCCTCACTTATTTTGGTTTGTAGGCAAGGATATCTTCTAGATTGCTTCAGCTATTAGACTCTGAGGGGTTGCTTGGTTACTTAACAGAAAACAGGGCCATGAATGGATAAAACAAAGGAGAGGTTTGTTGTTGCTGTTGTTATTTGTTTGTTTTTCTGAAAAGGAGAGAATGAGAAGGAACAGGAAAGAAAAAGTGAAGTTTTTTGAGGACGCCAGAATAAGGAAATTTGTCACATGAAGGAAGGGCAATAAGGAAAAGGTCTCCAGAAATTTAACAAATGTTTAACAAATATTGAGTACCTACCCAGTTCCAAGCATTGTTCTAGGCCATTAAGTGGGAAAAAAAAGACAAAAATTCTACCCTGCCTTGTGGAGCTATTATTCTTGTTGGGGAGGAGAGATAATAAATAATAAATATAATAGACTTCTAAAATATATAGAATATAGAAAGTAATAATTATTGTTGAGGAAAAATAATTATACCATAATAAGCTGGATAAGTAATGCTGGGAATTGGAGTTACAATTGTAAATAGGTTGGTCAGGATGAATTTCATTTGAGAAAGTGACACTAGAGCAGACTCAAAAGGAGCAGGAAATTAACAATCTGTATATCCAGGCAAAAGCATTCCAGGTGAAGGTGCAGCTAATGCAATTTTCTTGAACATGCCTGGCACGCTCAAGAAAGAGTAAAAAGATCAACGTGGCTGGAATATAAGGAACAAGGGATTGAGTAACAAAAAATGAGGTCAGAGAGATTGAGTAGACCCCATATAGTGCTTTGTGGGCTGTCATAACGACCTTGAAATGATTGGAAAGTAAGCTCCAGGAAGCCAAGAGCCATGTCTACTTTGCTTCTCATAAATACCTAGTTGCCTATCTTCAGTGCATGCTACAAAAAGACATTTATGGATTAATGACAGTTACTTACTCTCAGAGAGCTATTTTCCTGGTGAGAGAAAAACTAGTTATAATGTAATGGACTATTATAGGTTATATAATAAATGTTATTATTATCCCACTTTAACCAGAAAAGAGATTACACCCAAAGATGTTTTACTAGGCTAGTGTTTTTTTAACTTTTAAAATCACAATTCTTTCTTTAAACAAAGTTGATATAGAACACAGTATAAAAAATAGATCAAATAGAGATGATTTGATTGAAAAATTATGGAATTGACACAGTTTCACTCTTTTGTGAAGTCATCCTTGAGGAATTGCCGCAGGTTTTAAATTTTCCTATGCCATGGTGTCATACCATTTGGTGTAAAGAGTCACAAAGTGGTCTCTTGGAAAAGAGCTGTGATTGGGATATGGCTGTTGTTCAGAGGTATATTTATATGTCTGTAAGTTGATGAAATGGACTGAAGCCCTGGGGAAGAACAACCAAGAGATATTGGTAACCATGTTAATGGGAACCAAAAGTATCTCTGCTACTAAGTTCCAACATAAGCTTTTCTGGGTGTCCAAAGCTTTTTTTAAAATTTTTTATTTTTTTATTTTTTATTATGTTATGTTAGTCACCATGCAGTACGTCATTAGTTTGTGTTAGTGTTCCAAGATTCATTGTTAATGTATAACATCCAGTGCTCCATGCAATATGTGCCCTCCTTAATACCCATCACCAGGCCAACCCATACCCCCATGCCACTCCCCTCTAACACCCTCAGTTTGTTTCTCAGAGTCCATAGTCTCTCATAATTCATCTCCTCCTCTGATTCCCCCTCCCCTTCATTTGTCCCTTCTTTCTTCTGATGTCCTCCGTGCTATTCCTTATGTTCCATGAGTAAGTGAAACCATATGATAATTGACTTTCTCAACCATATGATAATTGACTTTCTCCGTTTGACATATTTCACTCAGCATAATCTCTTCCAGTCCCATCCAACTGATACAAAAATGGGGTATTCATCCTTTCTGATGGAGGTATAATACTCCATTGTATATATGGACCATATCTTCTTTATCCATTTGTCTGTTGAAGGGCATCTTGGCTCTTTCCACAGTTTTGTGACTGTAGTCATTGCTGTTATGAACATTGGGGTGCATATGGTCCTCCTTTTCACTACATCTGTATCTTTGGGCTAAATACCCAGCAATGCAATTGCAGGTTCATAGGGTAGCTCTATTTTTAATTTTTTGAGGAACCTCCACACTGTTTTCAAAAGTGGCTGAGCCAACTTGTATTCCAACCAACAGTGTAAGAGGATTCCCCTTTCTCCACATCGTTTTCAACATTTGCTGTTTATTGCCTTGATACCCTTTGCCGTTCTAACTGGTGTAAGGTGGTATCTCAATGTGGTTTTGATTTGAATTTCCCTAATGGCTAAGGATGAACACTTTTTTATGTGTCTGTTAGCCATTTGTGTGTCTTCTCTGGAGAAATGTCTGTTCATGTGTTCTGCCCATTTTTTGACTTATTTGTTTTTTGGGGTGTTGAGTTTGGGAAGTTCTTTATAGATCTTCGGTATCAGCCCTTTATCTGTAATGTCATTTTCAAATATCTTCTCCCATTCTGTTGGTTGCCTCTTTGTTTTGTTCACTGTTTCCTGTGCTGTGTAGAAGTTTTTATCTTGATGAAGTCCCAAAGGTTCGTTTTTCACTTTTATTTCCTTTGCCTTTGGAGACGTGTCTTAAAAGAAGTTGCTGTGGCCAATGTTGAAGAGGTTACTCTCTATATTCTCCTCGAGGATTTTGATGGATTCCTGTTTCACATTGAGGTCTTTCATTCATTTTGAGTTTATCTTTGTGTATGGTGTAAGAGAATGGTTGAGTTTCCAAGGCTTTTTTTTTTTTCATTAACGATATTTATTATAATATAATGAATGACTGTGGAAACATTGCCCAGTCCAAGGGCTAGAATATTTTAAAATTGCTTGCATCTACATACCGGTTTTTCCCTCAACCCATCCTCTCGCC
>NC_081575.1:62124124-62131602 GCF_022355385.1 Mustela nigripes | reverse complement strand
GGGGTGTGGGCCTATTCTTATTGATTTTGAGGGGCGTTCTCTGAACCTCCTGAATTTTGATGCTCGTTTCCTTTGCCATATTGGGGGAAATTCTCCCCAATAATTCTCTCCAGTATACCTTCTGCTCCCCTCTCTCTTTCTTCTTCTTCTGGAATCCCAATTATTCTAATGTTGTTTCGTCTTATGGTGTCACTTATCTCTCGAATTCTCCCCTGGTGGTCCAGTAGCTGTTTGTCCCTCTTTTGCTCAGCTTCTTTATTCTCTGTCATTTGGTCTTCTCTATCACTAATTCTTTCTTCTGCCTCATTTATCCTAGCAGTGAGAGCCTCCATTTTTGATTGCACCTCATTAGTAGCTTTTTTAATTTCAATTTGGTTAGATTTTAGTTCTTTTATTTCTCCAGAAAGGGCTTTTATATCTCTCGAGAGGGTTTCTCTAATATCTTCCATGCCTTTTTCGAGCCCGGCTAGATCCTTGAGAATTGTCATTCTGAACTCTAGATCTGACATATTACCAATGTCTGTATTGATTAGGTCCCTTGCCTTCGGTACTGCCTCTTGTTCTTTTTTTTGTGTTGAATTTTTCCATCTTGTCATTTTGTCCAGATAAGAGAATATAAAGGAGCAAGTAAAATACTAAAAGGGTGGCAACACCCCCAGGAAGATATGCTTTAACCAAATTAGAAGAGATCTCAAATCGTGAGGGGGTAGAAAGGGGATACAAAGAGGTTCAAAAAGGAAGAAAGAAAAAAAAAGAAAAAAGAAAAAAAAAGAAAAGAATTTTAAAAAAGAAAGCAAATAAGAAAAATATAAAAAAGAAAAAAATATGTATATTGGATAAACTAGTTAAAAAAACGTTAAAAAAGAAAAAGGTAAAAGTTAAAAAAGGCGATGAAAAAAAACATAAAATGAAAAAGAAAAAAATTAAATTAATTGCAAGAGTAAAAAAAATCACAAGGAAAAAGCCACGTGTTGCTTTCTCCTCCTCTGGAATTCTGCTGCTCTCCTTGGTATTGAAACCGCACTCCTTGTTAGGTGAACTTGGTCTTGGCTGGATTTCTTGTTGATCTTCTGGGGGAGGGGCCTGGTGTAGTGATTCTCAAGTGTCTTTGCCCCAGGCGGAATTGCACCGCCCTTATCAGGGGCCGGGGTGAGTAATTCGCTCGGGTTTACTTTCAGGAGCTTTTGTTCCCTGAGTGCTTTCCGTAGAGTTCTGGAGGACGGGAATACAAATGGCGGCCTCCTGGTCTCCGGCCTGGAGGAGCAGAGAGCCCAGGGCCCCACTCCTCAGTGAGCCCTCAGAGAACAGTGCCCAGTTACTCCCGTCTGCCTGACCTCCGGCCGCACTCTGACCTCACCGAGCCTGCGACCGGTTCAAGGTAACACCGAGCTGGGAGCTTACTGTTGGCTCTGTCTCTGTAGCCGGCTTTCCCGTTCCAATACCCGCAAGCTCTGCGACACTCAGACACCCCCATCCTTCTGTGACCCTGCGGGACCTGAGGCCACGCTGACCCCGCGTGGGGTTCGCCCCGTTTTATCCTCTGGAGCGATGTCTCTCAGTGGAACAGACGTTTAAAAGTCCTAATTTTGTGCGCCGTTGCTCCGCCCCTTGCCGGGAGCTGGCCCCTCCCCCCGGGGTCTATCTTCCCGTCGCTTTGGATTCACTTCTCCGCCGGTCCTACCTTTCAGATAGTGGTTGTTTTTCTGTTTCCGGAATTCCTGTTCTTCTTCTCTTCGATCTGCCGATGGATTTGAAAACACCTGAAGGTGTTTGCAATCTTTCGATAAGCTATCTATGTGATCTCCGGCTAGCTGACATAGTCTCAGCCTGCTACTTCCCCGCATCTTGACTCCTCCCCCCGAGTTTCCAAGGCTTTTAAGTCCATTCCATGACAGTGCTCCAGGTGACTCAAATATATCTCATGGTGGCCCACGTTGTCCAGGTATATCTTTTGCTGCTATCTCTGTTCTGTTGTCTTGTGACTTTTCTTGACTCTGGTACTTCTTATAATTGAATCTTGACATTTTTTTTACGGTTTAACCTCATTATTGCTGTCCAAGTTTATGGCCCTGCCCATGGCCTTTTAGGTATTTCTGGTGTTTCTGGCTGTGTTACCTCAGATGATACTTCCTTTCAGGAAGAGTAGGAATAACTTTTCACAAAAATTAAAATTTTTACTAGGCTCTCTAAAAGGGTGAGGAGAAATTTTTTCTCAGGTCATTACATCACCTGGGGAGGGAAATTCTTTTATTCTTTTATATATAAAGAATGGTTTTGCTGTTACTAGGTTTTGCTGTTACTAGGCTCTCTAAAAGGGTGAGGAGAAATTTTCTCTCAGGTCATTACATCACCTGAGGAGGGAAATTCTTTTATTTTTTTATATATAAAGAATGGTTTTGCTGTTTTCATTTTTTTATAGAACTATCTCTTGAGGAAGTTAGGATAATAGCCTCCATGCCTGTGACATTAAGTGACACTCAAAGTGTCCCTTTCAAACAAAAATAGCATCCTAAGTTTTAAGAGTATCTTGTTCTCCTTTTCATTATACAGTTCAAATTTCAGTGCACTATGTCTAACTCTTAGTGTCACTGTTCTTACCACATTTTCAGTAGTCATAATCAAATCCTCCTACAGAAAGTAGCTCTGATGACCTGATTTGGTATGTCATTGTTCCTGGAAGGGGGGTATTCTGATTATACACATCTCTGTAATTCTTATTTCACGAAGTGATTAAATGGATTTCATATAAACTCAAATGATATGTAAAAGTTATATGCAAAACTTAATGTTGGCTGCTGTGACTCTTTAGAAAATTTCCCTTGGATAAACATGTAATACTGATTTTTAAAAGTTTCTCCTTTATGATACAGGCTTTTGGTTATGGTATGAAGAAGTCACAGCAACAAAAGGCAGAACATAGGGAATGTAGTCAATGATGTAATAGCATTGTATGGTGAACAGATGGTAACTACACATGCAGTGAGTATAGCATAGCATATAGAGTAGTCAAATCACTATGCTCATATGAAACTAATGTAATGTGAGCCGAGCCAACTATACTTCAATAAAAAGAAGTTTTATCTTTACATTTTGTTGGTAAAACCCACAGGAAACTTATAAGTGACATGGGAATATAACTAGGGAATGGAGAGGACAGTTTCCACCAGAAAGCATGAACTAAATCCCTCTTTTTGTGGGTAGCAATAAAATCTTTCTAATCAGTTCAATGCCCAGGGAAAAAATTGAATTTTTTTTAAATAAAAAAAATGTGGTTCCATTATTGCATACCCAGAAAAAACCACAGTTAATTATTAAGTTGTCATAGAAACACAGTACTGCTATATAATATAATCATGTATTTTTTAATAAAGAAATGGCTAAGATAGTATGGACAGTAGGTGCTCCAGAATCTCAACTCTGCTAGTGGTCACCAGAACTGAAGGTAAGCAAATGACTAAAGGAGCAGAACCTTTAGTTCTCTTCTGATACAATACTCCTTTAAGAAAAATAAATGGCTGGCTAAGATAAAGTGTACAACACAAAACACAAAACACTCAACTTCTGACAGAGAAAGCTCTAGGATGAAAGCTCTAAAAATCAAACCATATTGCCCAATATTCATTTGGTTGGGACTACTACTTCTCAGGTTTCATGAGTTTGAAACACTAAGAGTACCAGAGACTAGATAAACTTCCTGGGTCAAACTTTGAGGTTAATGTCTTTTTTTTTTTCTGTTACCAATAGCTTGTTGATTATGGCTGGTCCACTGTAAAATTGTGCATTTGACTTTCTTTTCTCATGTAGAATTCCTGTCCATTGTCCGGGTCATTTAAAGGGAGTTCTGGACTTTATAAAAGATTCTACCAGTTTTGTGATTTTAGCACATCATTTAACCCATTTGAACCTTAGTTTCCTCATCTGTAATCAGTACTCACTCCAATAACAGGTAGTGCAAAGACTGTCTGGACTCCCCTGGAAAGAAATTACATGAATTACATGTTCAGACACTCCCAGAAGGAACTCAAACATTTTTCCTGTCATGCTTTAGTGTTCAGAGGCCCTGGGAGAGAGGAAGAGAGAAGCAGGCATTTTCCAATACTAAACTACTGACCTAGTTAACCATCTTAGGAGTAAAAATGTATTTGTGTAGCTTATGTCCTGTACTTGAATTAAACATAAATCTCATCTGCTGTGCTTTCCAAATCACATTCAAAGAAGTTACAAGGACAGAGTGGTCAAATGCTGTGCAGCAATCAGAGATGCAAACGGAAACAATTTTCTTTGGCAGTGCTGATTGTACCACTGCGCTTCCTCTACCTTGGATTTCACCACTGACTATCACTCTTGGACTGTGTTTTGGTAATAGTGCTTAAGTTGTATATTCCCAGAGGGCAGGACTAAGACCAATAGGTTTTAATTTAGAAACATACATTTAAACATACATTTAATCTCTCCTTCTATTTTCAATGATAGCCTAGCTGGATATAGTATTCTTGGCTGCATGTTTTTCTCATTTAGTGCTTTGAAAATATCAGGTTAAAGCCTCTGCCTTCCACTCAGGTCATGGACTCTACTCAGCAGGGAGCCTGCTACATTCCCCCCCCACCCCCCGCCTGCCTCTCTGCCTACTTGTGATCTCTGTCTGTCAAATAAATAAATAAAATCTTTTTAAAAAACCCATACATTTGACTAAATATTAAATCAAGCAAACGGGCAAATAAAGACTTTCTAACAATTAGAGTTATGACAAGTATTAAGCTGGCTATTCCCAAAGGCATTCAAGTGAAGTTTGGCACCCACCTATGGGAGGGAGAACTTGTAAATCTGATAGGAGTACAGCCTCTTACATAACTTTCTACTGCATATTCACAAAAGGCATAATATATGGATCTTATCTTTAAAACAGATTTATTTATCTTTGGGAAGTACTTACAGAAGAAGAAAGGCCATTTGCATTAATTAGAAGACTGCTTCAATCATCAAATTCTTGCTAATGTTTGCTAAGTTTAGTTCAGTTCAGAAAGCCCTTACTGGGTACAGGTTTTATGCTAAGCCCTGGGGAAGACAGTACAGGGGAGACAGACATCTAAGAAATATCTTTACCCATCCATCAAAATCTCTCAGTCATGTAAGGAGCTTGTAGGTTAATACAAGCCTAATGTGAGTTTTAGAGACTAAATATAGAAAGAGATAAATAAAATAAGTACATTTATTCATCAGCTATTGTTTCTAATTATGCCTGTGTCTACTGATATTGTTTTTCTTCCCTTGTTCACTCTTACTTATCTACTCAAATCAAGACCACTTGTCCCACTTCCTCTAAAAAAGCTTTTAATGATTATTTCAGTCTTTTTTTTTAAAGATTTTATTTATTTATTTGACAGAGAGAGATCACAAGTAGGCAGAGAGGCAGGCAGAGAGAGAGAGAGAGAGAGGAGGAAGCAGGCTCCCTGCTGAGCAGAGAGCCTGATGTGGGACTCGATCCCAGGACCCTGAGATCATGACCTGAGCCGAAGGCAGCGGCTTAACCCACTAAGCCACCCAGGCGCCCCAATGATTATTTCAGTCTTAAGTCATTACTCTCACTCCTAATTTCTGTTATGGGTTGAATTGTGTCCTCTAAATACACATGCTGAAGTCCTAACTCCAGGAACCTGTGAATATGACCTTATTTGAAAACAGATTCTTTGGGGTGCCTGGTTGCCTCAGTTGAGTGTCTGACTCTTGCTTTTAGCTCAGGTCATAATCTGTGTCGAAATCAAGCTCTGCATCAGGCTCTGTTGGGCATGGAGCCTTCTTAAGATTCTCTCTCTCTCCATTTCTTTTTGCCCCTTCACCCCACTCTCTCTTCTCTCTCTCTCTCAAAAAAAAAAAAAAAAAAGAAAGAAAGAAAAGAAAAGGAAGAAAACAAGGCCTTTGCAGATACAAGCGTGTAGAAGTGAGGTCATATTAGAGTAGGGTGGGCTCTAGATCTAATAGGATTAATGTCCTTATAAGAAGAGGAAGATATGAACACAGGAATAGAGATACATGGGGAGAATGCTGTATGAAGATAGAGAAAAATGCTGAAGTCATGAGTCTACAAGCCAAGGAAAACCAAGGACTGCTTGCCAGCAATAACTAGAAGCTAGTAGAGAAAAATGGTCCAGAGTCTCCCTCATGGTGTTCAGAATAATCAAGACCTTGTCAAAACCTTGATTTCAGACTTGCAGCCTCTAGATCTGCTATAAATAAAGTATGCTTCAAGCCACCAGTTTTGTGATACCTTATTATGGAATCTTTGGAAACATATATTGACATATCTCTTATCTGTATTACATGGTTTAACACTCAAGAACATATGTAACAGGAGCTGACCAGAGAAATATCAGCATTAGAGGAAAGTAGTTTTGAGTGAAGTGAGTTCTGAGTCTGAGCTACAAAAATGTGCAGGATTTGGAACTGGAAGCAAGTGAGAAGGATGTCTTTGGTTATAATATATGAGTCAAGTATGTGGTTAATATATGAGTCAAGTAAAAAAATAACAACAACAAAACTTTAAAAAGTAAAACCTACATATCTAGTCTATATAAGTTAGTAGGAGAACTAGCTCATTTAATTCTCATAACCATCCTGCTATTATGCTTTATTGTTCCCATTATGAAAGTATGTTCATTGTAGTGATGTTTAAAGTTGTAGAAAGATAAAACAAAAAGAATAAAATGACATAATCTTCTCACAGTTAACTATTTGAAATATTTCTTTCAAGTCTTTCATTGTTTTATAAATATACACATCCAGTATATATTTGTAAATTGGGGCATCACTGTGTGTATGTATATATATATATATATATATATATATATATATATTTCTTTTTTTCTTCACATTATGAATGTTTTCTCATAAGATTAAATATTACTTAAGATATCATTTAAATGTTCACAGAATATTCCATTTAAGGAATAAATCATGAATTATTTGAGCTTTTTCTTATTGTTGGTCCTTTCGGTTTCCAGTGTTATTATATATAAATGATGCCACAATAGCAGGTTTATAAATTAATGTCTGTTAGATTTCAGACTATTTTCTTTGGCTAATTTCTTAGAAGTGAAGTCCATGTATCAAAGGTTATGGGTTATGAACTATTTGAAGCCTTTTGGTATGCTTTGCAATTGCTTTCCAGAAAATTTGTGCCAATTTATATTGCCTGAGTGTAGGAGAATGTTAATTTTACCACACCCTTACCAAGACTAGATTATTACTTTTGGAATTTTTGATAATTAAGAAAAAAGAAAAATACCTCCTACACTGTTGGTGGGAATGCAAGCTGGTGCAACCACTCTGGAAAACAGCATGGAGGTTCCTCAAAATGTTGAAAATAGAACTGCCCTATGACTCAGCAATTGCACTATTGGGTATTTACCCTAAAGAAACAAACATAGTGATCCAAAGGGGCACGTCCACCCAAATGTTTATAGCAGCAATGTCCACAATAG
>NC_081575.1:62106227-62124024 GCF_022355385.1 Mustela nigripes | reverse complement strand
ATGAGGAAGTGGTGATGCAACATGGGGGCTTAAGTGGGTAGGAGAAGAATCAATGAAATAAGATGGGATTGGGAGGGAGACAAACCAGAAGTGACTCTTAATCTCACAAAACAAACAGGGTTGCTAGGGGGAGGGGGGTTGGGAGAAGGGGGGTGGGATTATGGACATTGGGGAGGATATGTGCTTTGGTGAGTGCTGTGAAGTGTGTAAACCTGGCGATTCAGAGACCTGTACCCCTGGGGCTAAAAATGTATGTTTATAAAAAATAAAAAATTAAAAAAAAAAGAAAAAAGAAAAATAGTACCACATTTAGTGTGTATTTATTGTTGGTGAGGTTGGAAATTTTTCATACTTTTCAGTCATTTATATTCAGTTCATAAGTTTCTTATTCTCCTTGTTCATTTTTGTTTGATGTTATTAGTGTTTTCCTTATTGGCTGGATTTAAAAAGTTTCATTAACCCCATTTTGAAGATGAGGAAGTTGAGACCTAGAGAGATTATATAAACCCCTCAAGGTCACATACATAATAAAGGTAGTTAAAAGTATCCTAATTCTTATTCTAAAGGCCAGTTCTTTTCTACCATGCCATATCTCCTTTCAAGATAGTTGTCTTTGCTAATGAGGGACAACTGAGTTGTTGAAATCAGTTACCTTCCTGCTTATTAAATACTTCTATAATCCATCATTTGCCTACATGTCAAAGTCATAGTTGTTCCTGTGATTTTAACCAGGATAATCCATATTATTCCTGGCCTCATCTAGAACACAAACACCTAGAGAAAGGGACTTGAATCCAATGCTGGTCACAATTTTTTGGTTAGTCCTCTAGGACATTTCTTCAACACAGATTTCCTCCCACACTTTACATTCTCCTACTGACCAGAGTGATTGAGTTCACTTACAAAACCAACTGAATCCAGGCAAATAGTTTAGAATGGACTTTGTTCCATTCAATACCTAGTTACTAGTTTGGCTGAATTTTTCATGTTTTCTTGCATAGTGCTGAAGCACCTGGAGTTAGAATTTGTGGATGAAAACAATGAGCAAATTTGAATCTAAAATAAGGCTGCAGGTTGAGATAATGGGTTAGTTGGAGTGATTATATGCTCTAAAGAATAACAGTTCTCTGGATCCAAAAAGTTATTAATCAAATTGATGTATAGGAAGCTTATAAAATAAAATGCTCAAATCTGAGAATAACAAACTACCCTAAATATAATTTCTCCCTTTTTATACGTTTCTGAGTCCACTGCATACAAAACACTTACACATGAAGACAAAATCAACTGTTGCATTGAAACCAAAATACCCTACCAAATTTCCTTTTAAGGGGCAATAATAAATACAGAATTTGGCCATCCATAATTGCACTGAAAGTATGCTGGCTGGTTCTCACTAACTGAAATTTAATTAGTGTCTAAGCAAACAAGAAATTCCTGTTTGAAAAAAATAAAATAAAACGGAAAAAACAAATTACAACTGGTGTGCACGTTCTTCCTGGCAATGTGGTCTCTGAATAAATGTGGTAATATGACCCAGACCTCTTTCCTTCTTGTGTATGTCTGTCTCTCTTTCCTTCCTCTTACTTAATACAGTTTAAATAAAGAAACAACTGCTTGAACTCTGAAATCGGGATCCCTGCTTTGGGAAGACAAAGGAGAAAAAAATAAGTATTTGTACAGATGTGTACAGCACACCATGTAGGCTCTTTACCAGAGAGAGCCCATAGACTGGAAGTTGGCCATTTTTAGAAGGAAGCTACTTATTTTTATCTCAAGAATAGAGAAAGTACTCTAAAAATGACTTAGTGGTCAGAGGGTTGACCTCTGGCATAGAAGGGAATGGGATTCCAGAAGAAAAATGCTGATGATACATAATGATAACTACCATCTCATGAGCAGTGACCAGGCACTGTGCTAAATATAGTACATACATTATCATACTTAATCCTCACAAAATTCTAAAAGGGAGATAGTAGAATTATTCTAAGTTTAGGATACTAAAGCTAAAATGAGTTAAGTCATTTGCCCAATATTATTCCACTAAGAGACTATAGAACTGGTACTCAAACTCAGGATTACAAAGCTTTGTTTATTCCACTATACAATATTGTCACATGGATGATTAATTTTAATTTTACATAATTAGAAAAATAAATAAATGTCATCATTAATTCTACCACCTAGTCTATACTACTTTTTTCTTTCTTTTTATCATTCTTCTTATTAAAAATAATTGCAGAGACTTCCTGTCAAGACAACTTGCTGTAGACCTACTTCCTCTTTCTCCACACCAAGTAAAAATATAAACCCTGGAAATGGCCCAAGGTATACCAAAAAAGAGCTCTGAATGATAGTAGGAAGAAAGTGAACTACATGTAGTGTCCATCACTTGCAATGAGAAGGTGACTTAGACCCAGTGTTTCCTTTCCCATGACATAGTAACAAAGCAGCCCAGGTAGGTGCATTCTTTTCCTGGATCACACTGGAATCCATCTAACAACATGAGATAATTCTAACACTTCTAGCAAGGGATACCAGGTGGGAGCTTGGACAAAAATCAAGAGCCAGGAGCAGCACTCATGCCAGGTCTAAGATTGTCTTCCTTCCATGAGATACTAAGGGGGAGAGACAGAGCTGGCAGGAGAGACCTAACTATACAGCAGGTGACCTGATTCAGGAAGTTTCTTTGTTCCCCCAATCATAAGAATCTTCTCCTGAACCCAGAAACCAGGACTGGCATCCAGAACTATTAGGAGGGATGCATCATTAATAAGTGGCTGACTCAGAATTCTTTGTCCTTTCAGACCAAGAGTCTTCTTCTCTGACCCAGAGAAACTAGACAAGAGGGTCAGACAATAATGGGACTCCACCACAAACACACTCACAGAGATACAACCCACCTAGAGGGTCAGCCTGGGTAGTCCTCTTCCATCCTCTCAGAAAACACCAATGAGATCCAGTGAGAGTCCTAGCAGCACCAACTAAACCAAGCAGACCAAAATAACCTAGAAAAGGCTATGAAAATTAAACTGCCATCAAAATTACAGCCCACAAAATTATACCAGGACCTGGTGTGTGCATGTTAAACTTATATAGGGTTACTTCTTGATATATAGGGTTACTTCTTGATAAAATAAAGAGTTTGAAAGGATTTAGAGTATCCTAAAATAATACACATTGCTGGAAGCACTAAATGTGTGGACAATACACTGAATCACAAAGTGAATAAGACCATCAGTTGACACCAACACCAAGATGAATCAAATATTGAATCTAGTTGACAATGATTTTAAAGAAGCTGTGATACAGTGATTCTAAAAGCAGTTACAACTTACATTAAATTAAAGAAAGGGGAAAATCTCAGGGAAAGAAAATGAGAATATTACCAGTTGTTAAGTAAGTAGTATTGTACAGAATCATTTGCTTTACTTTCATAACTTAATTTGATTCTTAATAAGACTCTAAGTTTGATTTTATAATCCCATTTTAACATGAGAAAACTGAAGTTTACCATAACCCCTCACATAACCTATTGTATTACACCTGATCAGCTTGACTTATTTACGTTACCTATTTGATCTGTAGACATCTGAGCTTGCCATCTCTAATAGGCAAAAACAGAAAGGGTACTTGAAGTAGGGCAAACAGTGTGAGTGAAGATACAGGAACAGAAATGATTATAGGACATTTGAAGGCAAATGTCTTGAGCAAAGAGTATGTGTTGAGGAGTAACTGGACAAAATATTGTAGAGGGAAAAGAGGGTCAGATTATAGAAAACAGAGAAAGAGAAGTAGAGAAAGGAAATAATGAAGGGAAAATGAGAGAGAGGAAAACAAGAATATTAAGTGCCTATTAGGGGTTCCTAATTTTCCATTATTACTAGTTCCCTTACATGCACACTATTTGAGCCAGTTTCTTAAAGTGCAATACCTCTATCTCATCTCCAGGTTTTTCCTAAATGCTATCCCTACTGCTTAGAATCTTTGCCCACAACCTTCTATTAACTTTTCAAGGTTAACTCAGATATGCTGTCAACTATTCCAGGAAGCCTTTCTTAAAAGTCCCCTCCACTAGCCAGTTTCCCTCTTCTCCATACCATCCTCCCAAGATAAATTCTTTCTCTATGTTCCTATGACCTATTCTGCATGCCTCTGTTGGCAATTATCTTGTTGCATTTATTAACCTGTCAGGCTTTTTCTTTCTTTTTAAAATTTATTTATGTATTTCATATTTCAAGTTTTTATTTAAATTCCAGTTAGTTAACATATAGTCTATTAATAGTTTCAGGAGAATTTGGTGATTCATCACTTATGTATAACAGACAGTGGTCATTATATATAACAAGTGTCTTCCTTAATACCCATCACCCATTTAGCCCATCTCCCCTCCCACCACCCCTCCAGCAACCCTCAGTGTGTTCTCTGTAGTTGAGTCTGTTTTATGCTTAAGATCTCTCTTTTTTCCCTATGTTCATCTGTTTTGTTTGTTAAATTCCACATATGAGTGAAATCTTATGGTATTTGTCTTACTTTGGCTTTTTTCACTTAATATAATACACAGTAGCTCTATCCATGTCCATACAAATGGCAATATTACATTCATATACCTATCTATATCTATCTATATCTATATCATCTATATCTATATCTATATTTAACTGTCTATATCTGTACATTACCTCTTCTTTATCCATTCATTAGTTGATGAACTTTTGGTATCTTTCCATAATTTGGCTACTACTGCTGCTATAAACATTGGGGTGTATATGTCCTTTGGAATCAATATTTTTGTATCATTTGGGTAAATACCTAGTAGTGTAATTTCTGGGTTGTAGGATAGTTCTTTTTTCCACTATTTGAGGAATGTCCATATTGTTTTCCAGAGTGACAACATCAGTTTACATTCCCATCAAAAGTGTAGAGGGTTTCCCTTTTCTCCTCATCCTCACCAACATCTGTTGTTTCCTGTGTTGTTAATTTTAGCCATTCTGACAGGGGGGAGGTGGTATCTCATTGTGGTTTTGATTTGTATTTCCCTGTTGATGAGTGATGTTGCACATGGTTTCATGTGTCTGTTAGCCATCTATACAGTTTCTTGGAAAAATATATATTCATGTCTTCTGTCCATCTTTTTATTTTTATATTTTATTTTATTTTTAAAATAAATTTTGTTAGTTAACATACTGTGTAATATTGGTTTCTGGAGTAAAATTCAGTGATTCATCTCTTACATACAGTACCCAGTGCTCATCACAAGTGTCTCTTTAATATCCACCACCCATCTAGCTCATCTCCAACCCACTTCCCTCAGTTTGTTCTCCAACAGTTTGTTCTCCATCATCCCTCAGTTTATTTTCTATCCTTAAGAATCTCTTATTACTTGTTTCCCTTTTTCTTTTCCCATGTGTTCATGTTTTCTTTCTTAAATTCCACATATGAAAGAGATCATATGGCATTTGTCTTTATTTGGTTGACTTATTTCACATAGCATAATACATTCTAGCTCCACTCACCTTGTAGCAAATGGCAAGAATTCATTCTTTTGCTTGCCTGAATAATATTCCATTGTCTGCCTATTTCTCAACTAGATTATTGTTTTTTTGTGTGTTGAATTTGATAAGTTCTTTTTTTTAATTTTAATTTTTTATTTTTTATAAACATATATTTTTATCCCCAGGGGTACAGGTCTGTGAATCACCAGGTTTACACACTTCACAGCACTCACCAAATCACATACCCTCCCCAATGTCAAAGTTTGGATACTAATGCTTTATCAGATATTTTGTTTGCATATATCTTCTCCCGTTCCAAAGATTGCCTTTTAGTTTTGTTGATTGTTTCCTCCAATGTGCAGAAACTTTTTATCTTGATGATATACCAATAGCTCATTTTTGCTTTTATTTTCCTTGTCTCCAGTGACATGTCTAGTAAGAAATTGTTATGGCTGATGTCAAAGAGGTTGCTGCCTATGTTCTCTAGGATTTTGATGGTTTCCTGTCTCGCATTTAGGTCTTTCATTCATTTTGAATTTATTTTTTTGTACAGTGTAAGAAAGTGGTCCAGTTTTATTCTTTTGCACATTGCTGTCCAGTTTTCCCAACACAATTTGTTGAAGAGACTGTCTTTTTTCCATTGAATATTCTTTCCTGATTTGTTAATTAATTGACTATATAATTGTGGGTTTATTTTTGGGTTTTCTATTCTATTCCATTGATCTATGTGTCTGTTTTTGTGCCAGGACCATAGTGTCTTGACTACAGCTTTGCAATATAGCTTGAAGTCTGGAATTGTGATGCCTCTGGCTTTGATTTTCTTTTTCAGAATTTCATGGGTTATTCAGAGTTTTTTGTGGATCCATACAAATTTTAGGATTGTTTGTCCTAGCTCCATGAAAAAATGTTCATGGTATATTGATAGGGATTACATTAAATTTATAGTTTCTTTAGGTGTATAAACATTTTAAACAATATTTGTCCTTCAAATCCATGAACGCAGAATGTGTTTCCATTTCTTTGTGTCTTCTTCAATTTATTTCATAAGTGTTCTATAGTTTTCAGTGTACAGGTCTTTCACCTCTTTAGTTAGGTTTATTCCTAGATATCTTATGGTGTTTGTTGCAATTGTAACTGGGATTGATTGCTTCGTTTCTCTTTCTACTGCCTCATTCCTGGTGTATAGAAATGCAACAGATTTCTGTACATTGATTTTTGTATCCTATGACTTTTCTGAATTCATGTACCAATTCTAGCAATTTTTTTGGTGAAGTCTTTCAGATTTTCTACATGTTGCCTGTGAATAGTACAAGTTTAAGAACTTTCTTGCTGATTTGGATACTTTTTAAAATTAACATAAAATGTATTATTTTTTCAGGGGTACAGGTCTGTGATTCATTACTCTTACACAATACATAATGCTTACCACAACACACACCCGTCCCAATGTCCATCATCTTTTATACCTTTTTGTTGTCTGAATGCTGAGGCAAGAACTTCCAATACTGTGGTAAATAACAATGGTGGGAGTTGACATTCCTGTCTTCTTCCTGACCATAGAGGAAAAACTCTTAGCTTTTCCTCAATGAGGATGATATTAGCTGCCTGTCTTCTGTATATGGCCTTATAATGCTGAAGTATGTTCCTTGTATCCCTACTTTGTTGAAGGTTTTTATCAAAGTTGTTTGGTGTACTTGGCCAAATGCTTTTTCCACATCTATTGAGAAGATCATATGGTTCCTGTTTTTTCTTTTATTTAATATGGTGCATCACCTTCATTGATTTAGAATATTGAACCACCCCTAGAGCCCAGGATTAAATCCCAATTGATTGTGGTGAATGATTATTTCAGTGTAGTGTTGGATTCAGTTTACTAGTATTTTGTTGATAATTTTTGCATCCATGTTCATTAGGATGGTGGTCTGCAATTCTCTTTTTTTAGTGGGATCTTTGTCTGGTTTTAGAATCAAGGTAATGATGGCCTCCTAGAATAAACTTAGAAGTTTTCTTTCTATTTCTATTTTTTTTTAACAGTTTGAGAAGAATAGGTATTAACTCTTCTTTAAAAGTTTGGTAGAATTTGCCTGTGAAGCCGTCTGGTCCTGAACTTTCATTTATTGAGAGATATTTAGTTACTCGTTCAATTTCTTGGCTACTTATGAGTCTGTTCAAGTTTTCTATTTCTTCCTGTTTCAGGTTTGGTAACTTATATGCTTCTAGGAATTTATCCATTTCTTCCAGATTGTCAGATTTTGTGGCATCTAATTTTTCACAATATTCTCTTATAATTGTTTCTATTTCTATGGTATTTGTTTTGATTTTTCCTCTCTTATTCATAATTTTATTTATTTGGGTCCTTTCTCTTTTCCTTTGATAAGTATGGCTAGGGGGTTATCAATCTTATTAATTCTTTCAGAGAACCAGCTAGTAGCCCTGCTGATCTGTTCTAATTTTTTTTGCTCTGAATATATCTGTTAAGTCCATCTGGTCCAGTGTGTCATTCAAAACCATTGTTTCCTTGCTGCTTTTCTGCTTAGATGGTCTGTCCATTGCTCTAAGTGGGGTGTTAAATTCCATTGCTATTATTGTATTACTATCAGTGAGTTTCTTTATGTTTGTTATTAATTTTTTTTTATATTCAGGTGCTCCTAAGCTGGGGACATAGGTATTTACAATTATTAGATCGTTTGTTGGATAGACCCCTTTATTATGATATAGTGCCTTCTTCATTTCTTATTACAGTCTTTGTTTTATTTTATTTTAAATTTTATTTACTTATTTGAGAGAGAGAGAGAGAGACCATACACAAGGAGGAGGGAGGAACAGAGGGAGAAGGAGAAGCAGGCTCACCATAGAGCATGGAGCCTGATGCAGGCCTCAGTCCCAGGTCCTTGTTATCATGACCTGAGCTGAAAGCAGAAAGCAGATGCTCAATTGACTGAGTCACCCAGGCACCCACAGTCTTTGTTTCAAAATTTAGTTTGTGTGATATAAGCATGGTTACCCTGGCTTTCTTTTGATATCCATTAGCATGATAGGTGGTTCTCCATCCTCTTACTTTCAATCTTTAGGAGTCTTTATGTCTAAAATGAGTGTCTTGTAGGCAGCATAGAGATGAGGGGTTTTTTTGTTTGTTTGTTTGTTTTTGTTTTTTGTTAATCCATTCTGATACCCTGTGCTTTTTCATTGGAACATTTAGTCTACTTACATCCACAGTAATTAGTGATAGATATGAATTTATTGCCATTGTGTTATTTGTAATGTTGATGTTTCTGGTGGTGTTCTCTGTTCCTTTTTAATCTTTTTTGCTTTTTGTCTTTCTTTCCACTGAAAGCATCCCTTCTAATATTTCTTTTTTTTTCTAAGTTTTTTTTTTTTTTTTTTTTTTATGTCAGAGAGAGTACAAGCAGAGAGGGGAAAGAGGGAGAGGGAGAGAATCTCAAGCAGACTCCCCACTGAGTGGGGATCCTGATGCAGTTCTTGATACCACAATCCTGAGGTCATGACCTGAGCTGAAATCAAGAGTTGGACACTTAAATGACAGAGCCACCCTGATGCCTTTCCATTTTAATATTGCAGGTCTGGTTTAGTGGTCACAAACTCCTTTAGTTTTTGCTTGTCTGGGACACTCTTTATCTCTCCTATTCTGAATGCCAGTGCTCCTGTGTAAAGTATTCTTGGGTTGTATATTTTTACCATCAGCTTGTTGAATATATCATAGCACTGACTTCCTGTCTGTCAAGTTTCTGTGGACAGTTTTGCTGCAAATCTGCTATGTGTTCCCTTGTTGGTTAAGGACCTTTTCCTCTGCTGCTTTCAGGATTATTTCCTTGTCTATTTATTTTGTGAATTTGAGTACCAATTTTCATGGTGTGGGTCAGCTTTTGTTGAATTTGATGCGAGTTGTCTGTGCCTCTTGAATTTTGATGTCTGCATATTTCTCCCAATTAGGGAACTTTTTAGCTATAATTTTCTCAAATAAGCCTTCTGCCCCCTTGATCCTCCTTTCTTCTTCTGGAACTCCTATGATACCAGTGTTATAACACTTTAAGGAGTCACTGAGTTCCCTAGGTCTACAATCGTGATTGAATACTTTTCTTTCCCTCTTCTTTTCAGCTTCATTAGTTTCCATACATCTTGTCTTCTATATCACTGATACATTCCTCTGTTTCATCGATTGTTGCTGTCATTGAATCTAGTCAGTTATCATCTCATTTATAGGATTTTGTATTTTATTGTGACAATTTCTTAGCTCTTTTATCTCTGCAGTAGGACATTCTCTAGTGTCTTCTATGCTTTTCTCAAGCCCAACTAGTATTATTATGATTGTTGTTTTAAATTCTGGTTCAGGCTTATTACCTATATCAGTTTTGATTAAATTCCTGACCATTACTTCTTCCTGTTCTTTCTTATGGATGAATTCCTCCATCTTGTCATTTTGCCTATGTCACTTGAAATGTGTGTGATTTTTAGGAAAGCCCATTATGTTTCCTATTCCTGAGTGTAATGGCTAGATTAAAAGGTCCTATACTATATTGGGCCTGATGCTTAAGGAGCATTTTAAAGTGTACACTCTGCTATTGTGTTTTGGTTCTCCTTCCTTCAGTTCAATCTTCTGCAGAGTTTCTCCTTGACTGAAGTGGGGGTAGGGTGCTTGGACCTTGTCCATTGTGTGGCGATTTTTAACTAGGGGTTTTTTAGTCTGCTTTTTAAAAGAAGATGGATCCTTCCATGAGGTGGTCTTTTTTTCCCCTGTAGGTATGCAGTTAGTTATCTCAGTCCTTAGAGTGATTTTTTTGGATGTTTAAATGATTTCATATTTATCTAGTTCTGTTAGAGGGATGAACCAAGCTTAGTGTCCCCCTACTCCTTCACCATTTTAACTCTATGCCCAGTATTTTAGAGGCCTCCATGAAGAAGTATTTTCCACTTGTAGGAAAGATTTTATTTTGTAGTAAGCCCCACAGACATGGTACAGGACTTTAGTATCTGTCCTTACCCCTATGGTTAATCAATCAATTGATATAGTAGCTGCTGTGATGACTGTCTTATATGAAACCTAAAGAATCTGTCATAAGAGAAACAGATGGGTTGAGAACCTAAGAAAAGCAAGGATGCTGCTGATGGTAAAATGGTGGGAAAAAGGCCCATAAAGGTCTTTTTTAAACAATTGTGGTGCTATCTAATATTATCTAGCACCCTGAGAGAAAATACAGGCAGACGACCTAATTCTGTTTTGTTAAGCATGTGGAAGGTATTGCCTAAGTTTAAGCAACCAATTATTGGTCTCACACTAACAGAGTATTCTAGCTCTAACAAACACTGGGGCTGAATGCACACTTATCTATGGAAACCCTTTGAAATTTGGGGAAGGAAATAAATAGTATTAATGTTGATGAGGGGAAATTATCCAAAGCTGAGAAACTAGGCTCTACCTTCCTATCTCTCTAGTGCATATTGTCCCCATTCCTGAGTATATTTTGAGTGTAGATGTTTTAGAGAACCTGAATCTAACTCTAATAACATGAAAACTCAGGTGGCATATCCCAGGAGAGAAACCCATTATAATGGGTGGTGCAAAATGGGAAGCTATACAGCTCCTTGTTCCCAGAGAATAATAAATGTAAAAGAGTATAAGCTACCTGGGAGGCATAACAAGATCACTGCTATCACAAGAGTATTAGAAAACATGGAGGTAATCAAGATTGCTCAAATCCCATTCAACAGTCCAATTTAGCCTATAAAGAAATATAATGGGATCCAATGAATGGTAATAGAGTATAAAGAACATAGTAAAATTATCTGCTCATCCATGCCATGGTGCCTAACATTTTTTTTATATAGAAAATGTGACATCCATAAGACATATCATCGTGTGCTCGATCTATCTAACAACTCTTTCAGGATTTCATTAAGTCCTGAATCCCACGACAAATTCTCCTTCAGATGAAATGGGGGAGACAATGGAACTTCCAGGCTTTGCTCCAAGGGTATTTTCATAATCTCAGTTTGTCACAGAATAGTAACCAGAGATTTGGAAAAATGGATATTGCCAGAGGAGATGGTGCCTTTTCATTATATAGATGATGTTGTGTTAGCCTGTGATGATTTATTCTCCCAGTCTCAAACAGCCATGTAATTACAGGCATCCTTAAAGTCACAAGGATGGGAGGTGAATACTGATGAGATTCAAGGTCTGGGTCAATCATTAAAATTCCTGGGCATTATGTGGCTAGGAAAGATAAAACTAATTCCAGAAATAGTCATTTACAAAATACACACTTCCCCAGTCCTTAAAATGGTAAAGCAAATGCAGGATTTTGATGGTTTATTGGGTTATTGGAGACCTTTTTTTCCTCATCTAGTACAGCTATTAAGATCTTTATATGTCTTGGTTAAGAAAGGAAGACAATGAGACAGGGGTTTTACAGACCTGTACCCCTGGGGATAAAAATATATGTTTACAAAAAATAAAAAATTAATAATAAAAAAAGAGCCCTTTTAAAAGGCAAAAATCCTAGTAAAACAAATACAGGGCTTGGGGGTATTAATGTCAGATATGAGCTGTGAATTAGATGTAAGTAACTGGAAGTGTTAGGGGTTTGGGGCTGTGGCACAGACAAAATGAGAAATCCCTTTAGGATTCTGGTCTCAGTTATGGAAAGAAGCTGGGTATAATATAATTGAGAAACAACTATTCGCTATATACCTTGCACTGCAACAAATGAAAGAACTGACTGCTGACATTCCCTTGATGATACAAAGTTCTCTGCCAGTAGATCTGATTAAGAATATGTTGAGAAAATCTGAGTGCCTGTGCCCAGGTAAGCACTTTATAGAATTGCATGTTTACATACAGCAGAAGAGCACTTACAATTGCAGCCCACTATTTCATGAAATTCACTGGTTATTAGAGTTGGTCACTTATGTCAGCCCAGCCCAACTTCTATAACTCACCAATATTATGCCTTAACTCCCCCAAGTAAAGGGGGGGGGGTTAGGCTTGCCTTCAGTGGCCACATGGTACACTGCAGCCAGGGAAACCTTTCTGTTTAGTGTTCTGCTGTCCTACTGGATTTTGATGTACTTTAGCTGAAGAAGAGACCATATATATATATATATAAATATATATATATATATATATACATACACATATATATACTTTTGTCAGTGGGCAAAAGGAGATTGATATGGATTGTGTTGATGCATGAACCCATGCCTATTGACTTGGATATTGACAGCTGGCCAGTATGGAAAGTGTTAATGACATGGATGCAACAATGGCACAATGAAAGCTGGTCTATATTAAATAGACCCCTGTAAGGAGTGGAAAGATATTTGGGAAGCATGCATTAAATTCAATACATCCATCCAAGTACGGTATATGCCCACTCATACTCCATCCACACTGCCAGAAATCATGAGGTAGATGCTCTAGCCTGGACACAAGTCCTTCTTCTGGAGGAAATGCTGACCCCATCTGATGTAGCAGAATGTGGACAACAAGGTTCCAAAGCTACTTGGAAATATTTTCCAAGTTAAACACACACACACACACACACACACACACACATTTGCCTTTAAAATATTCTTATCTACATGCTGCTGATGAACTGACATGAAATGACAGGTTATCTCCTAATGCTACCTCAGGCATGGCCCTCAAGGCCATTGCTTCCTACCCCAGGGTATATTGGGTGTACCATACACTCTATTCTTTGTTGGAAAATATATTACGTAGGCCCTCTGTCAGTATTAGAAGGGTACAGATATATGCTGACCTGTGGAGACACTTCCAAATGACTTGTATAAGTATTTGCTTATAAAAGAGCTAATCAGGGTGCAACTACAATGGGAGTAACAAAACTGAAGAGCATATACAGAACATTGACTCAGATGGATAGTGATCAAGGAACACATTTTCCTACTCATGAGGTCCCCAAAATAAGCAGAGGTCTAAGATACATTATGGACTTGCCACCTGTCATACAAACCTACTGCTGGGGGCCTACATGAAAAGATAAATAGACTAATTAAACACACACACACACAAAGACTTTGTCACCAGGTGCACCTGGGTGGCTCAGTCAGTTGGGCACCTCTTTATTTTGGCTTGGGTCATGGTTTCAGGGTCATGATATTGAGCCCTGTGCTGAAATCCATGCTGAGTGGGGACCCTGTTTAAGATTCTCCCTCTCTCTCCCTCTACCTGTGTCGCCCCCCAAGCACATCCTCTCTTTATCTCAAATAAATAAATCTTTTAAAAAATCTGTCACTAGATAGCTGCCTCAAAGGATCGTTCTGTGACTAACAGAGGAAATTCAATTACTTAATGCCACACTCATAGCAAGATAGACATCAACCTATGAATGCCCAGTCAACAATACCCCTGAAGCTCAGGCACTGTAGGTATCAGTCTTGTTAGGAAAGTTGAGTCCTATCTGGCTGAAGGGGGGACTCATTTTAGAATTGCCACAAGATCTCTCACATGGTGAGACTTTAGTTCATTGGAAATTAGATTGGAGTGCCCCCCACCATGGCTTGAAGTAGTAATCCTTTGAGGTCAAGGGCTCACATCCAGTATTATTCTTAAACCCTTGTTCTACATTGGTCAGGGCCCAACACACATGCAAATAACTGCTTTTGAACCTCTGACACTTTGTACTAAAGCAGTGTTGTTAGTACTGATGCCAAATTAAATGCCTATGAACAATATAGATGCATTCTCTGATGACGTTAAGGGGCAAATATATGGTAATATCAGCCAGAGTTTGTATTGGCTCATGGAACCAAACCACCACCATGTTGTTACTAAATGAAGATTTGCCATATCTGCTGTCTATAGAATACGTTTCTCTTATCACCACTACCTTGCATTGTTGATGTTCCTTCCAGTTGCATCAAGATACTTCTTCCTGTCATGGGCCACTATGTATGTTGAAGTTCACAATCTCTCCAGCCTTTGGGTCTGTCAAAATTATCTCTTTACCAGGTGGCTCAGAAAATCACAATTGTAAGTATTTTCCTTTGTCTTATAAGTATATTAATATTGCAACTGTGTCATAAGGATGTAAGTTATCTCCCAATATCTGGCTGTAGACTCATTGTAGAAAAATTGCATAAAGACTATACAAACCATAAAGATGTCAGGGGTGGAGTGTAGGAGTGCTGACAACACTGAATATATCTTTGGTCTCCCATTTTATTCATGCTGAAACAATGACTTCCCTTGTGGTTCTATGTTCCATGCCTGTGGGAGGTGAATATATGCCCTGAACAGGATACGGAAAATCTTATTCTGATCATCCCTATAGTTGTACACAGGAGACAACACTTTAGATAACTAGTAGAAATGACCGAACAGGTGTTACTACTTTAAATAAATATCCTTAGACCCCACAATAGACTTCTCTCTATAAAAGATGTGGGTTGAAGTCCAAATGGCAAGGGCAGGCAAAGAATAGCTGTGTAGCACCTGGATCATATGTCTGACTGGTCCTTCCATCAGTAATTTACCTTAAATAAAACTGTGCAAATGGTATGGAGTAGATTGTCTAATTTTCCAGTCTCAAAGCGTATTCTCAGTCTGAGAGACTGTCCTTCCTCCATCTTCTAACACCCCACTTGTCTTTCAGTAACTCTGACTTTGATTAGGAGAAATACGTAAAAACACTGACATTGTCCATTATACTGACATAGATTTTCTAGTACATTCTTTGAGTTTAGACTATGTGCTAGGGAATCAGAAATAAAGAGAAGGGAGCTTTTGAAGATGGTGGAGTAGGAAGACCCTGAGTTCATCCTATCCCATGTTTTCAACTAGATAAAAACAGAGATGATCTGAAAACTGGCTGAAGAAATTAGAGAACTAAATATAGAGAAAAAGCTGCATCTAAAAGATTAGGAAGAGGAAGTGTCAGGATGCCTGCAGGAGGGAGGGAACTATGCATGTGGAAAGGACAGAGAAATGAATGAACCCTCAAACCAGGGAGCTCACAGATGGAACACTAATCCCCATAACCAGGGGGTCTGAATTCCATAGGTTGTAAAACCAGTGGGACTTGGAGCCTAGAGGTTTAAAAGTCAGCAGACTGAGGACTGGGAGGCTTGGAGGGTAAGCAATACCTAGGTTGCCACTTTAAAAGAGACAGAAGCCCACTCAAAAAGGAAACATAAAAATGGCAGTTTACACATTGTTAGGGGTAAATAGGAGAGAGATCTTTAATATAATTTTGGAGTGTGCTGGGGAACTACTCTGAAAAGGAGGGAGCTGGCAGGGGCCATTTTACTCCCTTGCCCCCAGCATAAACATAGAGCTATCCCCTAGAGGCAGTACTGGTACAATATACCCACAAGTTCTTGTGAAGATAAGCCCACATCAGGTTGGCTAGCCTTGGCCCAGTGCACAAGACAAATTTTGTTAAAGCCTCATAACCAGCTTTTGTTAAAGCTGCTGGTTTCACAGCTGCTGCAGTGCACCAGGCACAACCACCCTGGTGTGCAGCAGTGTGCCCCAAGCCACTCTCATGCACGGGACCCAGATGTCCAAACTGGGAAACATTGAGCAGCACTCAAGAGCAGGGACAGAGGTGTGTGCAAAGGATGGGCTACCTTGTAGAAGCTTTTTGCTGTGAGCCACAATAGGCTTAAATCACCATGGGCATGCCCAATGGCTGCTTTTCTGGAACAGAATAGGGTAGGGGACTAAGTCACACACAGAAGGCAAATAACCTTATTGCAGCTTTTCACTGTGTAACACGATAAACTCTAGTCACTGTGTGTACACTGTGCAACTGCTTTTCTGGAACAGGATGGGTACTCTTGGAGGCTCTCCTCCAGAGGAGGCGAGTGAGTCCAACCTTTGCCAGGCCCTTTAAAACAGAATTTTGAATCCCAGCCACTTGCCAGAGATAAAATATGGGAGATCTGTGGTGCCAGGCATGCTGATGGCCTGGGAACTGACAGGTTAAGGCAGGGAATTGATGAAAACCTGGGACACAGGAGATTCTTCACTTTTCTGAGAGGGGTCCTGAACAGTGATTGTCAGGATTTCCTCTACCCAGGGATCAGAGCCCTACTCCTCCCGCACCATCACGCCCTCCTCCCACCTGCTCACCAGCACAGTAGGATCTCAGAAACACAACACCTTCAATGGAGGCTGAAGTCCTTACACTAAACCCCAGCCCCCTCCACTTGTCAGGGGCATCTTTAGAGGGACAAGTCATCTTGTGAGCCAGCCAAACAGGTCTCCCCCTCAGAAGACCAACACAGGCCCCAGTATCCACTAACTGATTACTTGGTTGACTGAAACTACTGATTAAACAGTCCTCAAAATGTCAGTTTCTGGTGGGAATAAGACGAGGTTTGCTACGTTTTTTCCCAACATTTTTAAAATTTTAATTTTTTTCTATTTATTTTTTAAGTTTTTAATTTTATATATGAGTACATAGTTATGTTTATATATATTCTTTTTTTCCTCTTTAACTTTTCTTGGTATCAACTTATAATTTTTGATTATTTGTTGGTTTGTTCCCTTCTCTTATTTCTCAGATCAGGCGTCATATTTATTTATGTTTTTCTTTTCTTCTTTGCTTACCCTTTTTGCTTCTTTCTTATTCTTTGGAATCAGGTTTACAGTTTTTGTTTGTCTGTTTGTTTGCATTTTTGTCCTTTTTCCTTTTCTTATGTCTTGGATCAAGATTTTTTTTTCTTTCATTTTCCAGGCTTATCTTAACAAACAAATCAAAACACACCTAGTTATAGTTTTAAAGATTTTTTAAAAATTTATTTGACAGACAGAGACCACAAGTAGGCAGAGGAGGCAGGCAGAGAGAGAGGAAGGGAAGCAGGCTCCCCACCAAGCACAGAGCCTGATTGGGGCCCAATCCCAGGACCCTGAGATCATGACCTGAGCCAAAAGCAGAGGCTTTAACCCACTGAGCCACCCAGGTGCCCCTAAAATTTTAAAATACTCCCCATTACAAGTGCAGAGGAACTCTGGAGAGGACAACCAGTGAAAAAGAACAGCCAAAACACAACAACAGAGTGTACACAGCACACATCAGAAACACTTCCGAAATTTGTTGTTGTTATAGCTGTTTTTTAATTTATTTAATTTAGCAAGCTGAGACTGCTTCAGCTAGCCGGAGATCAGCTAGATAGCTTATCTAAAGATTGCAAACACCTGAAAATCCATCGGCAGATCGAAGAGAAGAAGAACAGCAATTCTGGAAACAGAAAAACAACCGCTTTCTGAAAGGTAGGACCGGCGGAGAAGTGAATCCAAAGCGACGGGAAGATAG
>NC_081575.1:62040513-62098844 GCF_022355385.1 Mustela nigripes | reverse complement strand
ATATAAACCAATTAATAACAAAATCAAAGAAACACATCAACAATAATACAATAATAGTAGGGGACTTTAACACTCCCCTCACTGAAATGGACAGGTCATCCAAGCAAAAGATCAGCAAGGAAATAAAGGCCTTAAACGACACACTGGACCAGATGGACATCACAGATATATTCAGAACATTTCATCCCAAAGCAACAGAATACACATTCTTCTCTAGTGCACATGGAACATTCTCCAGAATAGATCACATCCTCGGTCCTAAATCAGGACTCAACCGGTATCAAAAGATTGGGATCATTCCCTGCATATTTTCAGACCACAATGCTCTAAAGCTAGAACTCAACCACAAAAGGAAGTTTGGAATGAACCCAAATACATGGAGACTAAAGAGCATCCTTCTAAAGAATGAATGGGTCTACCGGGAAATTAAAGAAGAATTGAAAAAAATCATGGAAACAAATGATAATGAAAATACAACAGTTCAAAATCTGTGGGACACAACTAAGGCAGTCCTGAGAGGAAAATATATAGCGGTACAAGCCTTTCTCAAGAAACAAGAAAGGTCTCAGGTACACAACCTAACCCTACACCTAAAGGAGCTGGAGAAAGAACAAGAAAGAAACCCTAAGCCCAGCAGGAGAAGAGAAATCATAAAGATCAGAGCAGAAATCAATGAAATAGAAACCAAAAAAACAATAGAACAAATCAACGAAACTAGGAGCTGGTTCTTTGAAAGAATTAATAAAATTGATAAACCCCTGGCCCGACTTATCAAAAAGAAAAGAGAAAGGACCCAAATAAATAAAATCATGAATGAAAGAGGAGAGATCACAACTAACACCAAAGAAATACAAACTATTATAAGAACATACTATGAGCAACTCTACAGCAATAAATTTGACAATCTGGAAGAAATGGATGCATTCCTAGAAACATATAAACTACCACAACTGAACCAGGAAGAAATAGAAAGCCTGAACAGACCCATAACCAGTAAGGAGATTGAAACAGTCATTAAAAATCTCCAAACAAACAAAAGCCCAGGGCCAGACGGCTTCCCGGGGGAATTCTACCAAACATTTAAAGAAGAACTAATTCCTATTCTCCTGAAACTGTTCCAAAAAATAGAAATGGAAGGAAAACTTCCAAACTCATTTTATGAGGCCAGCATCACCTTGATCCCAAAACCAGACAAGGATCCCACCAAAAAAGAGAGCTATAGACCGATATCCTTGATGAACACAGATGCGAAAATACTCAACAAAATACTAGCCAATAGGATTCAACAGTACATTAAAAAGATTATTCACCACGACCAAGTGGGATTTATTCCAGGGCTGCAAGGTTGGTTCAACATCCGCAAATCAGTCAATGTGATACAACACATCAATAAAAGAAAGAACAAGAACCATATGATACTCTCAATAGATGCTGAAAAAGCATTTGACAAAGTACAACATCCCTTCCTGATCAAAACTCTTCAAAGTGTAGGGATAGAGGGCACATACCTCAATATCATCAAAGCCATCTATGAAAAACCCACCGCAAATATCATTCTCAATGGATAATTTATTTTTTTTTCTGAGCAAAAAGGTGAGATGGAGAAATTCACCCCAAAATAAAGAATAGGAGGTAGTACTCAAAGCAGTTATTTAATCAATATGAATCTAAGTAAGATATTTGAACTAGAATTTAGAACAATGATTATAAAGATACTAGCTAGGCTTGAAAAAACATAGAAGACAATATAGAATCCATTACTGTAGAGAGAAATGAACTAAAATCCAATCAGGCTAAATTTAAAAATGCTGTAATCTAGATGTAGTCCCAAGAGGAGGCCATAAAAATGAGGATGAATGAAACAGAAGAATCAATACATGATATAGAAGATAAAACTTTGGAAAATAATGAAGCTGAAAATAAGAGAAAAAAAAAACTATTAGATCATGAAGTCAAACTTGGGGAACACAGCAATTCTATAAAGTAAAATAATATCCATATCATAGGAGTCCCAGAAGAAAGAGTGGGATCAAGTGGCAGAAGGTTTATTTGAACAAATTATAGCTGAGAAATTTCCTAACCTGGAGAAGGAAACAGGTATTCAAGTCCAGGAGACATAGAGAGTCACCCTCAAAACCAATAAAAAATTGGTTAACACCCTGACATGTGATAGTGAAACTTCTAAAGTACAAAGATAAAGAGAAAATCCTGAAAGCAATATGGGACAAGAGGTCTCTAACCCACAAATGAATACACAGAAGACTGGCAGCAGACCTGTCCACAGAGATCTGGCAGGTCAAAAAAGACCAGCATGATAAAGTCAATGTGCTAAATGGGAAAAATGTGCATCCAATAATACTTTATTTAGCAAGACTGTCACTCAGAATAGAAGGAGGGACAAAGTTTCCAAGAGAAAAACTAAAGGAATTTGTGAACATTAAATCAGCCATGCAAGAAACATTAAAGTTTCTTAAAAGTTCCCAGAGAGAGGGCCCCAAAGAAACAAAGACTAGAAAGAAACAGGAATAGTCTACAGGAACAGAGAATTTACTGGGAATACAATGGCAATAATTTAATATCTTTCAATGATTACTCTGAATGTAAATAAACTAGATGCTCTAATCAAAAGATATAGGATATCAAAATGGAAGAAAAAAAAACACCTATTGATATACTGTATACAATAGACTTATTTTAGGCCCAAAGACACCTCCAGATTGAAAGTGAGGGAGTGAATAACAATTTCTCAAGTGAGTGGACATCAAAACAAAGCTGGAGTAGCCACCCTTATATCTGAAAAAGTACATTTTAAACCAAAGACTAAAAATAAATGAAGAAGGGTAAAAAGCTTTTTCACAGCAAAGGAAGTGACCAACAAAACTAAAAGTTAACCTACAGAATGGGAGAACATATTTAAAAATGACATATCAGATAAAGGGCTATTATCCAAAATCTATGAAGAGCTTATAAACCTTAACACCCCAAAAACAAAACAAAAAAAATCCAGTTAAGAAATGAGTAGAAAACATGACAGATTTCTTCAAAGAAAATGTACAAATGGCCAAAAGACACGCAAAAACATATTCATCATCACTCATCATCATAGAAATACAAATCAAAACTATAATGAGATACTACCTCATATCAGTCAGAATGACCAAAATGTACCACTCAGGAAATGACAGATGTTGGCAAGGATGTGGAGAAAAGGGAACACTCTTACAATATTGATGGGAATGGAAGTGGTACAGCCATTCTGGAAAACAGTATGAGTTTACTCAAACCTTAAAATTAGAACTATGTTATGACTCAGTAATTGCACAACTTGGTATCTATCCAAAGGATACAAAAACTGATTCAAAGGATCACATATGCCTCAATTCCAAAATATGAAAAAAGTCCAGATATGCATCAAAAGATGAATGGATAAAGAAATAGTATATTTATACAATGGAATATTACTCAGCCATTAAAAAGAATGAAGTCATGCCCTTTGCAATGACATGGGTGGAACTGGAGGGCATTATGCTAAGCAAAATAAGTCAGTCAGAGAAAGACAAATACCGTATGATTTTTACCCATATGTGGAGTTTAAGAAACAAAACAGATGAACATGAGGAAGGGAAAGAAAAATAAAATAAAATGCAAACACAGAGAAAGGCAAAACATAAGTGAATCTTAACTATAGGAAACAAACAGAGTTGATGGAGGAAAGGTGTGTGGGGGATGGAGTATTTGGGTGAAGGGCATTAAGAAGGGCACTTGATGAAATGAGCACTGGGTGTTATAAGCAATTGATGAATCACTAAATTCTACCCTGAAAGTAATAATACACTATATGTTAATTAAGTTGAATTTGAATTAAAAATTTAAAAAAAAAAAAAATAGCCAAAAACTTTCCTACCCTGGAAAAAAAAAAAAAAAAAAAAAAAAACCAAACATATCCAGATCCAGGAGGTTACAAAACCCCAACAAAATAAAATAAAATAAAAAATCAAAGCAAGTCAAAGATGTCAGTAACTTGCAAGGGAAAACCCATAAGGATATCAGGATACTTTTGAACAGAAATGTTGCAAGTCAGAATAGGATGTCATGATACATTCAAAGTGTTGAATGGGAAAACAAAACAAAACAAAAACTCAAACACCTCTAACCTAGAATACTCTATTCAGCAAAGATATTCTATTCAGAATAGAAGGAGAAATGGAGAGTTTCTCAGAAAAAACAAAAACCAAAGGTTTTCAAAAATAGTAAACAATATAAAGTTAGGACACACAAAAGCAGTAAAAATAATTACTTCTATAAAAAAAAGAAATCAAGGAACTCACTAAAAAGGGATATGACATATAATAACATATGCCTAAAATGGGTGGAGGAGATGAGTGAATAACTGGTTGAAATGCAAATGATCATTAACCTAATATAGACTTCTACATACATAAAAGGTTATAAACACATCTAATGGTAACTATATATCAAAAACAATTGCTAAATATTCAAGAAATAGAGAAAAAAAAGAAGATATATCAGTGAGAAAATCTGCAAACAAAAAAGAAAGGCAAGAAAGGATCAGAGAAAATCAGCTAATAAAACAGGTCATAAAATGCCAATAAATATGTATCTATCAATAATTACTATGAATGTAAATGTAATAAATATCAAAAGACAAATAGTGACTGAATTGATAAAAAGGGGGGGAGGAGGAGCAAGATGATGGAGAAGTAGGAGACCCTGAATTGAGCTAGATATCTACCAGAACACTCGGAACACTCATGAAATCAGCCTGAGGTGTAAGATTATACACTTCTGGATCTCTACGGGGACAGGAGATCATCAATGGAGAGGTAAAGCAGAGTGGGAGCCCTGGGACTGATATGGGAGGATAAACAGAAGGGGAAGAGAGCCAGCAGAATTGACTCATTGGAAAGTAATACCTCAATACAAAAGTGCACTCTGCTTGGGGACCAGCATTAACTTGGAGTCTGGTTAAAAGCACTCAAACTGGACACTGTGCCGGGGTGAGGGGGGGGGGGGGAGAGAGGGGGGGTGGGGTTATGGACATCGGGGGAGGGTATGTGCTTTGGTGAGTGCTGTGAAGTGTGTAAACCTGGCGATTCACAGACCTGTACCCCTGGGGATAAAAATATATGTTTATAAAAAATAAAAAAAATTTAAAAAAAAAGAACAAAGGGTCTTAAGGGGTGAGCTGCAGAATGAGGTGGCCACAGGCACGGAACTAAGCCCATGGTCCCAGGGCAGTCACAAGCAGGGGCTCCTGTTGGTGGTTCCTGAGTTCGTGGCTTTCTGCTGCTTGTACCACTACTGGGGTTGTACACACACCTGCACGTGCCTGAGAGAGCCTGGTGCAGGCTCCTTCCTGGGGTCCCTGTAACCCCAGCCTTCCCTGACATGTGCCACCACCTTCTATGACCTGCACCACCGCCAGGTCTGAGGGCACCTGGCATGGGCATTGTGTCCATACAGCAGTCCCAACAACTCACCTGCACCAATATAACTTGTGATTTTAGTGGCACAGGGGTGCAGAGACAAGCAGGGGCCTCAGGAGCCCACTGAGAGTACACACTGCCTGGGGGAGGTTGTGGTGTTCAGGGGAGTTTGCAGAGAGGGAGTATGCATGTTCTGGAACTTCCAGAGGTGAGGAGACTGAGGTTTCTTCTCTGAGGCAGACCTCTGAGATCAGACAGTTTACTTTGCACTAACCCTCTGAAAAGCTGCAAAAAGCTGCCAAAGAACAAAAACCTCCAGAGAATAAAAGCCTGAAAAACTGGATGCCACAAAGCCCAGCCCCTTGATAGGGGGCAGGGCTAGTCACCCCAGGAAGAATGACTGAAAAACAGCATTGTAGCCCCCTCCCCCAGAAGACAAACCAAAAGAAAAAAAAAGGACAGTAATCACAAGGTCCTCATAAAACTGTAAAACCTTAACATCAGGGGAAAAAATATATACTATGCTCCCGGTTTTGCCCCAAAACCTGTGTATCTTATAGATACACGTTTTAAAATTCATTTTCACGATTCTTCTTTCATTTTTTAAACCTACTTACCATTACAAATAATGTATAATACAACATATTACATAATAACTTTTTAACTTGAACTTTTTTCATACATATACCTGTGTTTCTTTATCTTTATCTTTTTCTTTTAAAAATATATAAATACTAGCTTCAAGGTAATCCTTTTTCCCTACTCAATACTGTGCTTATATATAAACCAGTATTAATTTCTCTGTATCTCTGTAAAGTTGAGTTCCTTGACAAAGAAAACAAGATACACCCAGGAAGAACTGAAATAATCTTCCTCGTCCAACTCGAGGGTATATTACCACCTTCTAATCTTATTCTTCTGTCAGTGTTTCTGTGTATTTGTTTTGTTTTTGTACTATATAAATTTATTATTGGGGTTCATTTTGGCTGGAATTTTTCTTTTTTTTTTCTTTTACTTTTATCAATCCTTTTGTTTTTCCATTTTTGTTGATGGTCCTTACAAATCTTAATTCTGGGGTTCCTTTTCACTGGTTTGTTTTCTTTCTTTCTTTCTTTCTTTCTTTCTTTCTTTCTTTCTTTCTTTCTTTTTTCTCTTTTTCTCTTTCTCTTTCTTTTCATGACTTCCAATTGTTCCAAAACTTTCAAAGGTGCACCTTGACTGGATGTGGTTGATATATTCAACTATACATCCCCTTGACCACCTCTCACCAAAATGGCTAAGAGGAGGAACACCCAACAGAGGAAAAATTAAGACTGTGACCTCTGCCAAAGAACTATTGGATATGGACATAAACAATATATTGGAAATGTAATTCAGAGTAGCAATTACTCAGGCAATGGGTAGGTTGGAGAAGACCATTAGTGGCAACATAGAACCTCTAAGAGCAGAAGAGAGAGCTTATCTGGCAGAAGTTAAAAATGGTATCAGTGAGATCCAATCTAACCTAAATTCTGTAACAGCTAGGGTAAATGAGTCAGAAGATCGAATTAGTGATCTAGAAGACAAACTTATGGAAAAGAAGGATCAAGAGGAGGCCTGGAACAAAGAGCTTAGAAGCCATAAAAAGAGAATTAGGGAAATAAATGTTGCCATGAAACATTCCAGTGTCAGCATTATTGGGTTCCCTGAGGGGGTAGATAGAAAGAGAAGACTAGAAGATATAGTTGAACAAATCCTAAATGAAAATTTTCCTAATCTGGGAAATGGAACAAGTGTTCAAGTCCTAGAGGCAGAGCGGATACCCCCCAAGATCAATGAGCCCAGAAAGACCTCCAGACACTTTATTGTGAAATTCAGAAATCATAATGTCAGATAGGAGGTCTTAAGGGCAGCTAGAGGTAAAAGATTCCTTATGTACAGAGGAAGGACCATCAGAATTACATTATACCTGCCAACAGAAACCTGGCAATCCAGAAAGGGCTGGCAAAACATATTCAGGGCACAAATGAGAAGAACATGAAGGCAATAATACTTTATCCAGCAAGGCTGAAATACAGAAGGGATAGAAAGAGAAAGAGTTTCCAAGACCAGCAAGGTTTAAAAGACGATGTGACCACCAAGCTGGCACTACAAGAAATGTTAAGTGGGGGGTTCTATAAAAGAAGAAAGAACCCTAGAGTGACATAGAACAGAAATTTACAGAGATAATCTATAGAAACAAGGACTTCACAGGCAACATGATGACAATAAGAACCTATCTTTCAATAATCACTCTCAAGGTGAATGGAATAAATGCTCACATAAAATGTCACATGGAGGCTCCAGGGTGGCTGAGTGTGTTAAACCTCTGGCTTTAGCTCATGTCATGATCTCAGGGTCCTGGGATTGAGTCCCAAATTGGGCTCTCTGCTCATGAGGGAGCACGCTCCCCCCTCTCTCTCTGCCTGCCTCTCTGCCTATTTGTGATCTCTCTCTCTCTCTGTAAAATAAATAAATAAAATCCTTTAAAAAATGGCACAATATGACACACTGGATAAAATGACAGGTCCTGTCCATATTCTGTCTACAATAGGCACATTTTGAACCTAAAGATACATCCAGGCTGAAAGTGAAGGGATGGAGAACCATCTTTCATGCTAATAGACTTCAAAACAAAGCTGTGGTAGTGATCCTCATATCACATTAATTAGATTTTAAGCTATAGACTGTAGTCTGAGATACAGAAAGACACTTCATCATTCTTAAAGGACCTGTCCACCAAGAAGATCTAACAATTGCATAATATTTATGTGCCTGATTTCAGAGGAACCAATTACACAAGCCATCTCATAAACAAAATAAAGAGTCATATAGATATGAATTCATTAATTATATGGGATCTTAACATGGCACTCTTAGAAATAGACAGATCATCTAAGCAAAAAATCAACAAAGAAACAAGAGCTTTGACACATTGGATCTGTTGGACCTCATAGATATATACAGAACGTTCCACCCTAAAACAACAGAATACTCATTCTTCTCAAGTGCACATGGAATTTTCTCCAGAATAGACTACATACTGGGTCACAAATCAGGGATCAACCAATACAAAATGATTGATATTATTCCCTACACATTCTCAGACCACAGTTCTTTGAAACTGGAACTCAACCATAAGAAAAATTTGGAAGCAATACAAATATTTGGATGCTGAAGACCATCCTGCTCATGAATGTTTGGATCAACCAGGAAATCAAAGAATAACTTAAACAATTCATGGAAACCAATGAGAATGAAGACACATTCACACAAAACCTATAGGGTACAGCAAAGGCGATCCTAAGGGGCCAGGACATAACCATCCAAGTCTCAGTCAAAAAAGTTGAAAAATCCAGAATACACCAACTCTCTTTACACCCTAAAAAAACTGGAAAATCAACAACAAAATTAAGCCAATCCTACACCCAAGAAGGGAAATAATCAAGCTTAGAGCAGAGATCAATGAGATAGAAACTAGGGATACAGTAGAAAACATCAACAAAACTGGAAGCTCATTCTTTGAAAGAATTAATAAGATTGATAAATCACTGTCTGAATTAATCTGAAAGAAAAGAGAGAAGACCCAAATTAATAAAATTATAAATGAGAAAGGAGAGATTATTACTAACACCAAGGAAATAGAAACAATGATCAGAAATTATTATCAACATTTATACACCAATAAGTTAAGCAACCTAGACAAAATGGATGAATTTCTCGAAAGCTATAAATGTCCAAGACCGAATCAGGAAGAAATTGACAACCTGAGTAGACCAATATCTAGTAACGAGATTAAAGCAGTGATCAAAAACCTCCCCAAATACAAGACCAAAGGACCTGACGGATTCCCTAGAGAATTCTACCAAGCATTCAAAGAAGAAATAATACCTGTTTTCCTGAAGTTTTCAAAAAACATAAACAGAAGGAAAACTTCCAGACTCTTTCTATGAAGCCAGCATTACCTTGATCCTTAAATCAGCAAAAAAACCAAACCAAACAAACAAACAAAAAACAAAAAACCATCAGAAAGAATTTCAGACCAATATCCCTGATGAATATGAATGCCAGGATACTCAACAAGTCCCTAGCTAACAGGATCCAACAGTACATTAAAAAGATTATTCACCATGACCAGGTGGGATTTATGCCTGGAATGCAAGTGTGGTCTAACATTTACAAATCAACCAATTTAATATAACAAGTCAATTAGAGAAGAGAGAAGAACCACGTGGTCTTCTCAATTGATGTAGAAAACATTTGACAAGATACTCCAAAACTCCTAGAACTCATACAGCAATTCAGTAATGTGGCAGGATACATAATCAATTCACAGAAACAAGTTGCTTTCTTGTACACAAACAATGGAAATATAGAAAGGGAAATTAGAGAATCAACTCCATTTCTATAGCACCAAGAACCATAAGGTACCTGGGAATAAACCTAAGCAAAGAGATAAAGGATCTGTACTTGAGGAAATACAGAACACTAATGAAAGAAATTGAAGAAGATACAAAAAGATGGAAAAGTATTCTATGCTCATGGATCAGAAGAATAATCATTGTTAAATTGTCTATAATACCCAAAGTAATCTACACTTTCAAAGCCATCTCAATCAAAATTCCACTGGCATTTTTTAAAGTCCTGGAACAAACCTAAAATTTATATGGAACCAGAAGCAACCCTGAATTGCAAAGGAAATTTTGAAAAAGAAAAACAAAACTGGGTGCATCATGTTGCCCGACTTGAAGCTTTACTACAAAGCTGTGATCACCAAGACAGAATGGTACTGGCACAAAAACAGGTACATAGATCACTGGAACATAGTAGAGAGCCCAGATATGGACCCACAACTCTAAGGTCAACTAATCTTCAACAAAGCAGGAAAAAATATCCAGTGGAAAAAAGATAGTTTCTTCAATAACTGGTGCTGGGAAAATTGGACAGTTATGTATAGGAGAACCTCCACCAATCTTTTGTACCATATGCAAAGATAACCCTTAAATGTATAAAAGACCTCAACATGAGGCGGGAATCTATCAAAATCCTAGAGGAGAACATAAGCAATAACCTTCTTGACATCGGTCACAGCAACTTCTTTCAAGACATGCCTCCAAAGGCAAGGAAACAAAAGGGAAAATGAACTTCCAGGACTTCATCAACATAAAAGCCTTCTGCACAGCAAAGGAAACAATCAACAAAACAAAGAGGCAACCCACGGAATGGGAGAAGATATTTGCAAATGACACTACAGACAAAGGCATTGTATCCAAGATCTATAAAGAATTCCTCAAACTCAACACTCAAAAAACAGATAATCACATCAAAAAATGAGCAGGCAACATGAACAGACACTTTTCCAACGAAGACATACAAATGGCTAACAGACACATGAAAAAATGTTCATCATCATTAGCCATCAGGGAAACTCAAATCCAAACCACACTGAGATACCACTTTACACCAGTCAGCATGGCCAAAATTAACAAGACAGGAAAGAACAAGTGTTGGAGAGGATGTGGAGTAAAGGCACCCTCCTACACTGTTGGTGGGAATGCAAGTTGGTGTAGCCACTTTGGAAAACAGTATGGAGATTCCTTAAGAAATTAAAAATAGAGCTTCCCTATGACTCTGCAATTGCCCTACTGGGTATTTACCCCAAAGATACTGATGTAGTGAAAAGAAGGGCCACTGTACCCCAATATTCATAGCAGCAAGGCCACAGTCACCAAAGTGTGGAAAAAACCACAAAACCCTTCAACAGATGAATGGATAAGGAAGATATGGTCCATATATACAATGGAGCATTATGCCTCCATCAGGAAGGATGAATACCCAACTTTTGTATTGACATGGACAGGACTGGAGGAGATTATGCTGAGTGAAATAAGTCAAGCAAAAAGAGTCAATTATCATATGTTTTTGCTTATTTGTGGAGCATAATGAATAACACTGAGGACATTGGGAGATATAGAGGAAAAGTGATTTGGGGGAAATTTGAGAGGGAGACACCATGAGAGACTGTGGACTCTTTGAAAGAAACTGAGGGTTTTGTGGGGGAGGGGAGTAGGGGTTGGATGAACCTGATGGTGGGTATTGTGGAGTGCATGTATTGCATGGAGCAATGGGTGTCATGCATGAACAATGAATTCTGGAACACTGAAAAGAAATAAAATAAAATAAAATAAAATGAAAAAAAAAGAGAAAAAGAAGAATAATTTTTGATTTTCACAACATTACTTTATGTAATTGTGACTCTGTTTCTATTTAGACTATAGAAATTGAAGAGTAATACTTCCCTTCAAAAAATTAGAAATCTTAATAATATACAAATTGCAGTAATCTTATTGAACTATAACTGATATATAAGCTATTTAATTCAGGTGTACAACATAAATATTACATATTAATATGCAGGGGCACCTGCATATATTCCAGTCACAGCCCCTTAAATCAAAACGAGTACATTTATAAAACATGCTACAGGGGCTCCTGGGTAGCTCAGTGGGTTAAGCCTCTGCCTTCAGCTCAGGTCATGATCTCAGGGTCCTGGGATCAATCCCTGCATCAGGCTCTCTGCTCAGCAGGAATCCAGCTTCCCCTTCCCCCTCTGCCTGCCTCTCTGCCTATTTGTGTTCTCTCTCTGTCAACTAAATAAATAAATCTTTAAAAATATATATTTATATGTATTGAGAAATTATTACCACAATAAATCTGTTTAGTTCCCATCGCCACCCGTAGTTATCAATTTTTTATTGTTATAAGAACTTTTAGGATCTAATCTATCAACTTCCAAATATAAAATAGAGTATTATTGACTACAGTAGCCATGCTATACATTACATTTACATGATTAACTCATTTTGTAACTAAAAATCTGTACAGTTTGACCCCCCTTCCCACATTTTTTCCACCCCCAATCCCTTCTTCAGGCAGTCACCAATATGTTCTCTATATACATGAGCTTGTTTTTTGTTTCTTTGAAGTTATATTTCAAATATCAGTAAGAACCTATGGTATTTATCTTTTTCTGAGTCATTTAATTTAGAATAATTTCCTCAATGTCCATCCGAGTTGTTGCAAATGGAAAGATTTCATTCTTTTTTTATGTTTAAATAATATTCCAAGATTATCTATCATCTATCTATCATGTATGTATCATCTATTTATCTATCTATTTACATCATCTATCATCTCTCTCTATATATCATCTATGTATCATCTATCTATACATATATATACACATATATATCACATTTTCTTTATTCATTTATCCATTGATAAGCACATAGGTTGTGTCCATGTCTTTGGTAATGTTTCAATAACCATGGAGATGATGTTTCAAGTTGATGTTGTTTTCTTGAACAAATATGTGGAAGCAGAATTTCTGGATCATAAAGTAGCTATATTTTTACATATTTGAGGAAACTTAATGTTTTCCACAGTGGCTTCATCGATATACTTTCTTGCCAACAGTATACAAAGGTTTGCTTTTCTCTACATCCTCACCAACATGTATTATTTCTTGTTCTTTTGATAATAGCCATTACAGCAAGTCTGAGGTAATATCTCAAATATGGCTTTGATTTACATTTCTGTGATGGTGAGTAATGTTAAAACTTTTTCATGTACCTGTTAACCATCTGTATGTCTTCATTGGAAAAATGTCTTTCCTGATCATCTGTCCATTTTAATCAGATTGTACATTGTTTTTGTTATCGAGTTGTATAAATTACTTTTATACTTTGGATACTAAACTCTTATTAGACATATGACTGGCAAATACTTTCCTATTTGGTAGGATGCCTTTTCATTTTAATGACAGTCTTATCCTCAGTTTCTTTCATGAGTATTCTATAGTTTTCTGAGTATAGATCCTTTGCCTCTTTGGTTAGGTTTATTCCTAGGTATCTTATGCTTTTGGGTGCAGTTGTAAATGGGATTGACTCCTTAATTTCTTTCTATTCTGTCTTGATGTAGGTGTATAGAAATGCAGCTGATTTGGGGCATTGATTTTATATTCTGTCACTTTACTGAATTCCTGCATGAGTTCTAGGAGTTTTGGAGTTGAGTCTTCTGGGTTTTCCACATAAAGTAACGTATTATCCACAAAGAGCGAGAGTTTGACTTCTTCTTTACCAGTTTGAATACATTTTATTTCATTTTGTTGTCTGATTCATGTTTGAACAACAGTGGTAAGACTGGGCATCCTGTTCCTGATCTCAAAGGGAAGGCTGTCAGCTTTCCCCCATCGAGGATGATATCCCCTGTAGGTTTTTCATAGGATTTATGAGGTTGAGGAATATTCCTTCTATCCCTATACTCCCTCTATCCCTAAACATTTTAATCAGGAATGGATGCTGTATCTTGTCAAATGTTTTCTACATCAATTGAGAAGACCACGTGGTTCTTCTCTTTTCTCTAATTGACTTGTTATATCACATTGGTTGATTTGTGAATGTTGGACCACACTTGCATCCCAGGCATAAATCCCACCTGGTCATGGTGGATAACCTTTTTTTTTTTTTTTTTTTTAAATTTACTTATTTGACAGAGCGAGAGAACACAAGTAGGCCGAGAGGCAAGCAGAGAGAGAAGAAGGCAGAGAGGAAAGGAAGCAGGCTCCCTGCTGAGCAGAGAGCCCAATGCGGGGCTCGATCCCAAGACCCCAGGATCATGATCTGAGCTGAAGGCAGAGGCTTAACCCACTGAGCCACCCAGGCGCCCCTGGTGGATAATCTTTTTAATGTACTGTTGGATCCTGTTTAGCTAGGGACATGTTGAGAATCCTGGCATCCATATTCGTCAGGGATATTGGTCTGAAATTCTCCTTTTTGAGGTTTTTTGTTGTTGTTGTTGCTGTTTTTTGTTGTTGTTGCCTTTTTTTTTTTTTTCTGATTTGAGCATCAAGGTAATGCTGGCTTCATAGAAAGGGTCTGGAAGTTTTCCTTCTATTTCTGTTTTTTGAAAGCTTCAGGAGAACAGGTACCAGTTCTTCTTTGAATGCTTGGTAGAATTCTCTAGGGAATCCGTCAGGTCCTGGGGTCTTGTATTTTGGGAGGTTTTTGATCATTGCTTTAATCTTGTTACTAGATATTAGTCTACTCAGGTTGTCAATTTCTTCCTGATTCGGTCTTGGACGTTTATAGCTTTCGAGGAATGCATCCATTTTGTCTAGGTTGTTTAACTTATTGGCCTATAACTGTTGATAATAATTTCTGATCATTGTTTCTATTTCCATGGTGTTAGTCATGATCTCTTGCTTTTCATTCATAATTTTATAAATTTGGGTCCTCTCTCTTTTCTTTTGGATTAGTTTGGACAGTGATTTGTTAATTTTACTGATTCTTTAAAAAAACCAGCTCCTAGTTTCGTTGCTGTGTTCTACTGTGTCCCTAGTTTCTATCTCATTGATCTCTGTTCTAATCTTGATTAGATTGTGCCTTGGTTACCTTAGCTGTTAGCATATTTAGATTAGATTGGATCTCCTTGATAGCATTTTAAACTTCTGTCATATCAGCTCTCACTTCTGCCCTTAGGGATTCTATGTTGCCACTGATGATCTTCTCCAACCTAGCCATTGCCTGGATAATTGTTAACCTGAATTCTCTTTCCGGCATATTGTTTATGTCCATATCCAATAATTCTGAAGTAAAGGGCAGAGTATCTGAATATTTCCTCTGTTGGGTGTTCCTCCTCTTTGTTATTTTGGTGAGAGGTGGTTGAAGGGATGTGTAGCTGAATATATTGATCACAATCCAGGCAAGATGTACTCTGGAATGCCTCTGAGCAATCAGAAGTCACCACCAAAAAGAAAGAAAAAAAGAGAAAGAGAGAGGAAGGGTTTCTGGACCAAGTCTGGGGCAGCTCAGGACCTGTCTGAGAGCTCCTGATGGAAGAGCTGCTGTGCCGGGACATCCCAGGACCTCTGGAGGCTGCAAGAAAGAACTGAACACTGCAGGCCTGACATATTACTTTGGGAAGTTATTGCTGGCAAATCAATTTATGAAGCTGTTTTGGACATTATCCAGATGTTAATAGATGGGTGATATTTTCCGTCAAGGAGACAAGATGGCAGGGAAGTAGGAGGAGGCACCATTTTAACCTGTACCCTAAAGTGAGACGATTACCTACCAAAGAACCCTGATCACCCATGAAATCAGCCTGAGATCAGAATTATACACGTCTGGATCTCTACAGGGGCAGAAGCTGCCAGTAGGCAGGTAAAGCAGAGTGGGAACGTTGGACTGATATCGGAAGATAAAAAAAAGGGGGAGGGAGCCACCAGAGGCGACCCATTGGAAAGTAATGCCCCAATACAAGAGTGCCTTGCGTCTGGGAACCAGCATTAACATGGAGTCTGGTTGAAAGCACTCAAAAGGAGCAAAGGATCGCAGGGGGAAATTGTGGGAATCAGGGTGGTAGGGACAGGGGCTTAAGTCCCCGAACCCAGGACAGCACCCCTGGTGCTGAACTAGACAGAGTGTGGCGGAAAAACCAGGTCTTGGTCCCTGAGCCGCCAACGCACCTGAGAATGCATAAGGTCCAGCTCCTGTGAGGATCTGCGAGCCTAGTCAGATGGCAGAATGCCGCACGGTGCTATCAGATCCTGAGATGCTCGTGCCCCATGCCCTCCCCTGGGAGAGGTGCATGCAGGCCCCAGCCAGGTGCTCTTGGACCCCGAAAGACCAGGCACTCCCAGCCCAGGCCAACGGGAAAATCTCTGTGTGATTGCTGCTTGGAACCTCTCTGGCAGTCTGGAACTGCCCAGACAGCTGCTGCTGCTGTGGTTTTGCGTACAAGAGATCCTGCGTCCTCAGAGATGGCTACTCGGAACCGATCTGCCAGCAGCTGAGGGGGAACGTATGTGCTCTGCAACACCAACAGGGGAGCAGACTGAGGCTTCTTTCTGAGAGGGAGAATGGGGTGCAGTTTGCTTTCCTCTAAACCTCCAAAAATGATCAAAAGTTGTCAAGGCGAGAGAAAACAAATGAACCAACATAAAAACCTCCAGAGAACAAAAGCCTGAGAAACCGGTTTAGTCAGAGCCCACCCCCTTGACAGGGGTGGGAGGACTTAACTCAGGGAACATCATTGATTGAAAACCCAAGTGGCAGGCCCCTCCCCCAGAAAACCAACCAGGAAAGAAGGAAAAAGAAAAAAAAAAGATGACAAGAGAACAACCACCACTATTTTATAGATACAACTTTTATTTTTCACTCATTCCCACTGTGGGTTCATTTTTTTTTATGTAAATAATTTTCTAACCTATTTACCATCACAGTCAGATGTCCAGTACATCAAATTCCATAATAACCTTTTAACCTGAACTTTTTGAAACATGTAACCGTGTTTTTCTTTTGCTTTTCTATTTTTTTCAATTTTAGTTTAGTTTAGTCTAGTTTATTTTTTTATTTTTATTTTCTAATATTTGTATAGAGTTAAACTTCAAGGTAATCCCCTTTAACCAATCAATGCTTCCTCTATAGGTAAACCAATTTTTAATCCCCCTTTATATTAGGAAAGTTGAGTCCTTTAACAAAGATATCAAAATACATCCAGGAAGAATCAAAATAATCTTCCTCGCACACACTGAGATTTTATAACCACTCTCCCATCTCTTCCTTCTGCCAGTGTTTCTGTGTATTTGTGTTTGTCCTGATAGTATATAAATCTTATACTTGGGGTTCTTTTTGATGAGGTTCTTCCCTTTTTTTGCTTTTATACATATATATTTTTTCTCTTGTCATATACTTTTGTCAGTCTTTTTGTTTGTCTGTTTTTGTTTGTATATTTCATAAATCTTACCTTGGGACCCATTTGGGCTGAGCCTTCTCTTTTATCTTCCCTGTTTTCCCTGTATCTCTCTCTTTCTTTTTTTCTTTTTATTTTCTTTTTTCTCTCATTTGGGTGGGGAATCCTGATTGCTCAGAAGCGTTCCAGGGTGCACCTTGACTGCACCACAGTTGATACATCCAACTACATCCATTAAGCCAACTCTCACTAAAATGATTAGGAGGAGGAATGCCCAATAGAAGAAAAATACAGAGGATGGGCCTTTTGCAACAGAGCTAAAGGCTATTGACATAGACAATATGTTGGAAAGGGAATTCAAGCTAACAATTTTCCAGGCCATACCTATGTTGGAGAAAGCCATGGATGACCAAAAAGAATTGATTAGGGCAGAGGGATGATGTTCAAAATGCTCTCAATGAGTTCCTATCTAATCTAAATTCTCTAAAAGCTAGGGTAACTGAGACAGAAGATAGAATTAGTGATCTGGAGGACAAACAGATAGAGAAAAAGGATCAGGAGGAAGCCTGGAACAAACAGCTTAGAAGCCACAAAAACAGAATCATGGAAATAAATGATGCCATGAAACATTCCAATGTCAGAATTATTGGAATCCCTAAAAGGGAGGAGAAAGAAAGAAGTCTAGAAGATAGAGTGGAATAAGTTGTCCATGAAAATTTTCCCAGTCTCACAACTGGAACCAGCATTCATGTACTAGAGGCAGAATGGTTTCCCTCCAAGATTATAGATTCTCAAAATCTATAATCTATAATCTATAATCTTAAGACACCTAATAGTAAGAATGAAGAATTATAATTGTAGGCAGACGCTCTTGAAATCAGCTAGGACAAAGAAGCTCCTTACTTACAGAGGAAAGCCCATCAGAATAACATCAGACCTGTCCACAGAAACCTGACAAGCCAGAAAGGGCTGGCAAGATGTATTCAGGGCACTAAATGAGAAGAACATGCAGCCAAGAATACTTTATCCAGAAAAAGTGATATTCAAAATGGATGGAGAGATAAAGAGCTTCCAAGACCAGCAAGGTTTAAAAGATTATGTGACCACCAAGCTGACACTGCAGGAAATATTAAGGGGGGTTCTATAAAAGAGAAAAAAAAATCCTTAAAATATCCTTGAACAGACGTATAGAGACAATCTACAAAAAGAAAGACTTCAAAGGTAACACGATGTCAATAAAAACGTATTTATCAATAATAACTCTCAATGTGAATGGCCAAATGTGCCCATAAAATGACACAAGGTTGCAGATTGGATAAAATGACAGGATCCATCCATATGTTGTCTACAAGAGGCCCATTTTGAACCTAAAGATACACCCAGAATAAAAGTGAAGGGGTGGAGAAGCATCTTTCATGCCAATGGGCCTCAAAAGAAGGCTGGGGTAGCGATTCTCATACCAGATAAATTAGATTTTAAACTAAAGACTGTAGTCAGAGATACAGAAGGACCCTACATCATTCTTAAAGGGACTATCCACCAAGATGATCTAACAATTGTAAATATCTAAGCCCCCAATATGGGAACAGCCAATTACATAAGAAAACTATTAATCAAGATAAAGAGTCATATTGATAATAATACATTAATATTAGGAGATATTAACATGTCTCTCACAGAAATAGACAGATCATTGAAGCAGAAAATTAATAAAGAAACAAGAGCATTGAATGACACATTGGACCAGATGGACCTCATAGATATATACATAACATTCCACCCTAAAACAACAGAATACTCATTCTTCTCAAGTGCACATGGAACCTTCTCCAGAATAGACCACATACTGGGTCACAAATCAGGACTCAACCAATACCAAAAGACTGAGATTATTCCCTGCATATTCTCATATCACAATGCTTTGAAACTGGAGCTCAATCACAAAGAAAAGTTCAGAAGGAACTCAAACACCTGGAAGCTAAAGACCACCTTGCTTAAGAATTCTTGGATCAACCAGGAGATCAAAGAAGAACTGAAACAATTCATGGAAACCAATGAGAATGAAGACACTTCAGTCCAAAACCTATGGGATCCAGCAAAGGCAGTCCTAAGGGGGAAATACATAGCCATCCAAGCCTCTCTCAAAAAACTTGAAAAATCCCAAATACACCAGCTGTCTATATACCTTAAAGAACTGGAGAACCAACAACAAATCAAACCAACTCCACACATAAGAAGGGAAATCATTAAGATTAAAGCAGAGATCAATGAGGTAGAAACCAGAGATACAGTAGAATGTATCAATGAAACTAGAGGCTGGTTTTTTGAAAGAATCAATAAGATCCATAAACCACTGGCCATACTAATCCAAAAGAAAATAGAGAAAGCCCAAATTCATAAAATTATGAATGAACAGGGAGAGATTACTACTAAAACCAAGGAAATAGAAACAATCATAGGAAGTTATTATCAACAGTTAAATGCCAATAAGCTAAGCAACCTAGATGAAATGGATGCATTCCTGGAAAACTATAAACTCCCAAAATTCAACCAGGAAGAAATTGACAACCTGAATAGACTGATATCTAGTAATGAGATTGAAGCAGTGATCAAAAACCTCCCAAAAAACAAGAGCCCAGGACCTGATGGATTCCTTTGGGAATTCTATTAAACTTTCAAAGAAGAAATAACACCTATTCTCCTGATGCTGTTTCAAAAAATTGAAGTGGAAGGAAAACTTCCAGACTCTTTTTAGAAGCCAGCATTACCCTGATCCCCAAACCAGCCAAAGACCCTAACAAAAAAGAGAATTTCTGACCAATATCACTGATGAATATGGATGCTAAGATTCTCAACAATATCCTAGCAAACAGGATCCAACAGCACATTAAAAATATTATTCACCATGACAAGGTGGGATTCATCCCTGGGTTACAAGGATGGGTCAACATTCACAAATCAATCAATGTGATACAACAAATCAAAAAAGAAGAGAGAAAAACCACATAGTCCTCTCAATTGATGCAGAAAGAGCATTTGACAAAATCCAGCGTCCGTTCCTGAATAAAATGCTTCAACGTATAGGGATAGAGGAAACTTTCCTGAACTTCATTAAATCTATCTATGAAGGACCATCAGCAAATATTATCCTCAATGGGAAAAAGCTTGCAGCCTTCCTGTTGAGATCAGGAACACGACAAGGATGCCCACTCTCACCACTCTTGTTCAACATAGCATTGGAATTCCTAGAAACAGCAATCAGAGAGCAAAGAGAAATAAAAAGTATCTACATTGGCAATGAAGGAGTCAAACTCTCTCTCTTTGCAGATGGCATGATTCTTTATATGGAAAATCCAAAAGACTCCACCCCCAAACTACTAGAACTCATACAGCAATTCAGTAACTTGGTAGGATACAAAGTCAATGTACAGAAATCAGTGGCTTTCTTATACATTAACAATAAAAATACAGGAAGGGAAATTACAGAATCGATTCCATTTACTATAGCACCAAGAACCATAGGTAATTAGGAATAAACCTAACCAAAGAGGTAAGGGATCTGTACTCGAGGAACTACAGAACACTCATGAAAGAAATTGAAGAAGACACAAAATGATGGAAGACCATTCCATGCTCTTGGATCAGAAGATTAAACATTGTTAAAATGTCTATACTGCCTAGAGCAATCTATACTTTTAATGCCATTCTGATCAAAATTCCACCAGTATTTTTCAAAGAGCTGGAACTAATAATCCTAAAATTAATATGGAATCAGAAAGACCCCAAATTGCTAAGGAAATGTTGAAAAGCAAAAATAAAATGGGGGGCATCACGTTACCATATTTCAAGCTTTACTACAAAGCTGTGATCACCAAGACAGCATGGTACTGACATAAAAACAGACACATAGCCCAGTGGAACAGAGTAGAGAGCCCAGATATGGACCCTCAACTCTCTGGTCAAATAATATTTGACAAAACAGGAAAAAATATCCGATGGAAAAAAGATAGAGAGAGCAAAGAGAAATAAAAAGTATCTACATTGGCAATGAAGAAGTCAAACTGTGCTGGGAAAACTGGACAGCTATAAGTAGAAGAATGAATCTCAACCATTCTCTTACACCGTACACAAAGATAAACTCAAAATGGATAAAAGACCTCAACGTGAGACAGGAATCCATCAGAATGCTAGAGGAGAACATAGGCAGTAACCTCTTCGATATCAGCCACAGCAAATTCTTTCAAGATATGTCTCCAAAGGCGAAGGAAACAAAAGTGAAAATGAACTTTTGGGACTTCATCAAGATCAAAAGCTTCCGCACAGCAAAGGAAACTGTCAACAAAACAAAGAGGCAACCCACGGAATGGGAAAAGATATTTGCTAATGACAGTACAGACAAAAGGTTGATATTCAGGCTCTATAAAGAACTCCTCAAACTCAACACACACAAAACAGATGATCATATGAAAAAATGGGCAGAAGATATGAACAGATACTTCTCCAATCAAGACATACAAATGGTTACCAGACACACGAAAAAATGCTCATCATCACTAGCCCTCAGGGAGATTCAAATTAAAACCACATTGAGATACCACCTTACACCAGTTAGAATGGCCAAAATTAGCAAAACAGGAAACAACGTGTGTTGCAGGGGATGTGGAGAAAGGGGAACCCTCTTCCACTGTTGGTGGGAATTCAAGTTGGTGCAGCCACTTTGGAGAACAGTGTGGAGATTCCTCAAGAAATTAAAAATAGAGCTTCCCTATGACCCTGTATTTGCACTACGGGTTATTTACTCCAATGATACAGATGTAGTGAAAAGAAGGGCCATCTGTATCCCAATGTTTATAGCAGAAATTGCCACGGTCGCCAAACTGTGGAAAGAACAAAGATGCCCTTCAACACGAATGGATAAGGAAGATGTGGTTCATATACACAATATAGTGTTATGACTCTATCAGAAAGGATGAATACCCAACTTTTGTAGCAACATGGACTGGACTGGACGAGATTATGCTGAGTGAAATAAGTCAAGCAGAGAGAGTCAATTATCATATGGTTTCACTTATTTGTGGAGCATAACACAAAATAACATGTAGGACATGGGGAGGTAGAGAGGAGAAGGTAGTTGAGGGAAATTGGAAGGGGAGGTGAACCATGAGAGACTATGGACTCTGAAAAACAACCTGTGGGTTTTGAAGGGGTGGCGGTGGGATGTTGGGGGAACCAGCTGGTGGGTATTAGAGAGGGCACGTATGTATTGCATGGAGCACTGGGTGTGGTGCAAAAACAATGAATCCTGTTACACTGAAAAGAAATTAAAAAAAAAAAAAAAAGAAATAAGAAAAGAGAGAAAAAAACTGAAAAGACCCAACCAGAATGGGATCCAAAGGTAAGATTTATAGAGTATAGAAACAAAAATGGACACAAAAAAAGACTGACAAAAGTAAATGGAAAAAAAAAAAAGTAACCCAGACAAAATGAACCCCAGGAATAAGATTTTTATAGTACCAGAACAAAAACAAATACACAGAAATACTGACAGAAGAAAAAGATGGGAGGATGTTTATAAATCCCGGATGTGGGTGAGGAAGTTTACTTTGGCATATCTTGATATCTTTGTTAAAGGATTGAACTTTCCAGAGATAAGGGGAGATTGAAACTGGTTTGTATATAGGGGTAGGATTGATTAGGTAAAGAGCATTACCCTGAAGCTTACATCTATATGTATATTTAAAAAAATAGAAAAGAAAAAGAAAAACATAGTTATATGCATGAAAAAAGTTCAAGTTAAAAGGTTATTATGGAATACGTTCTATTGAAACTCAAGTTGTAATGGTAAGAAGGTTAAAAAATTAAAAAGGACAAGAATAGCAAGAACAAATTAAAAGTAAAAGCTGTATCTCTGAAATTTACAGGTTTTAAGTTAATATCAGTTGCTTTATATCTTGTTTTTTCTCCTGATACTGGGGTTTTACAGTTTAATGGGGACCTGTTGGTGGTTGTCCTCTCATTCATTTGGCTGGCTTTCACAGGGACAGGCCTGACACATTGTTTTTCAGGCAGTCTTGCTTGGGTTGAGTCCTCCTTCCCTCTGTCAAGGGGATGGGGTCTATGGAAAGTGGCCCTTCAGGCTTTTGTTCTCTGGAGGTTTTTGTTCTTTGGTGGCTTTTCTTGGCTTTTTGGAGGTTTAGTGGAAAGCAAACTCCACCCATACCTTGGTCTCAGAGAGAAGCCTCAGTCTGCTCTCCTCGCCCAAAGCCCCCTCTTGTCTCTGCACCCCTGTGCCACTAAAACCATGAGCAATATTAGTCCAGGGAGCTCTCTTCCAGTGACTGCCTTCACTTGGACTGCTGTCTGGGGTCCAGACCTCATGGTTGTGCAGGTTGCTGCCCACAAAGAGATCCTGACCAGAGACCAAGTGCTGAGTTCCTTCAACCCTGGGCTGAGAGTGTCCAGACTCTCTGCCGGTCCTAGAGACCACTGACTAGCACCCACACAGAGCTCTCTCAGGCATGGGTGGGGAGGTCGGTTTAGACCCTCATAGTGTAATGCATGCAGAACACAAAAGGCTGTAGCTCTAGAGAGCGCAGGCCAGTGCCCACATCAGACTCCCTCATGCCAGGGCGGGAGGGTGCCTAGCCAAGCAGTGGTACATACCTGGCAATCTGGTGGGCTCTGGGACTGGGAACTGGAGGCCCTGCCACTGTACTCACTCTGGTATGGGTGGTCATTGGTGGTGGCCATCCTGGGTCCATGGGCTTAGCCCCATGCCCATGACCGCCTGATTCCACCAGTTGCCCCTTAAGATCTTTTGCTCTTTTTGAGAGCTTTTTTTTTTTTTTTTTTTTAATTTTTTATTTTTTATAAACATATATTTTTATCCCCAGGGGTACAGGTCTGTGAATCACCAGGTTTACACACTTCACAGCACTCACCAAATCACATACCCTCCCCAATGTCCATAATCCCACCCCCTTCTCCCAAACCCCCTCCCCTTTTAACCAGACTCCAAGTTAATGCTGGTCCCCAGTCACAGGGCACTTTCATATTGGGGCATTACTTTCCCTTGAGTTGCTTCTGGAGGCTCCCTCCCCCTTCTGTTTATCCTCCCATATCAATCCGATCGTTCCCACTCCACTTTACCTCTCTACTGGTGTCTTCTGCCCCCATAGAGATCTAGAAGTGTATAATCCTTCATCTCAGGATGATTTCATGGGTGTTCAGAGTGTTTTGGTAGATATATAGCTCACTTTAGGGGACCAATTGAAACAGGGTCTCCTACTTCTCTGCCATCTTGCTCTCCTCCTCTGTGGATAATCTTTTGAATGTACTGTTGGATCCTATTAGCTAGGATCTTGTTGAGAATCTTGGCATCCATGTTCATCAGGAATATTGGTTTGAAATTCTCCTTTTTCATTGGGGTCTTTGGCTGGCTTGGGGATCAGGGTAATGCTGGCTTCATAGAGAAAGTCTGGAAGTTTTCCTTCTATTTTTTGAAACAGCTTCAGGAGAATAGGTATTATTTCTTCTTTGAATGTTTGGTAGAATACTGTGAGCAGTTTTTTGATTAGTGACTCAATTCCATTGTTGGTTATTGGTCTGTTGAAATTTTTATCTCTTCCTGTTTAAGTTTTGGGAGTTTCTATGTTTCTAGGAATTCATCCATTTATTGTAGGTTGTCTAATTTGTTGGCATATAATATTTGATAATATTCTCTTATTGTTCACATATCTGTTATGTTGGTTGTTATTTCTCCTTTCTCATTTGTTTTTAATTTGAATCCTTTCTGTTTTACTTGATACATATGCTTAGAGATTTATTGATTTTATTGATTTTTTTCAAGGAAAGAGCTCCTGGTTTCGTTGATCTGTTCTATTGTTTTTAGTTTCTACATCCTTTTTTCTTGCTCTGATATTTATTATTTGTTTCCTTCTGTTGGTTTTGTTATGTTTTTTGTTCTTTGTCTAGCTTCTTTATGTGCATTGTTGGGTTTTATATTTGAGAGTTTTCATATTTTTTGAGATAGGCCTGTATTTCTATAAACTCCCCTTTTAAAAGCACTTTTGCTGCCTCTTAAAGGTTTTAGACCATTGTGTTTTCATTTTCATTTGTTTTAATGTACTCTTTTGTTTCCTCTTTTATTTCCTCTTTGACCCATTCACTGTTTAGTAGCATGCTATTTAATCTCCATGTGTTTACAGTCTTTCCTGATTTTTTTCTTGTGATTGATTTCTGGTTTCATATGGTTCTGGTCAGAAAGTAGGCATGGTATGATTTCAATATTCTTGAATATATTGTGGTTTGTTTTGTAAGCTAATATGTGATATATTGTGGACAGTGTTCTGTGTGTAGTTGAACAGAATGTATATTCTGTATTAGGATGGAATGTTCTAAGTATATCTGTTAAGTCCTTTTATTCAAGTGTGTCATTCATAGTCATTGTGTCCTTGTTTATTTCATGTTTAAACGATCAGTCCATTTAAGTTAATGTGGTGTTAAAGTATCTTACAATTAATTTATGACTATAGATCAGTTACTTTATATTTGTTATTGTTTTATGTATTCGTGTGCTTCTATATCGGGTTTGTAAGTACTTACAAATATTTTATCTATTGCTGGATTTTCCCTTTATGATTACATAATGTCTTATTTTTTGTCTCTTGCTGCAGTGTTTCTTTAACATTTTGTTACTTTCTAGATAAGAATTTCTGGTCCTTCTTTCTTTTCACATCCATTTGCATGATAGATGTTTCTCCATACTCTCACTTTTCATTTATAGGTGTCTTTAGGTCTAAAATGAGTCCCTGTTTGGCAGTGTACAGATGGGTCTTGTTTTTGTTATATTTTCAGTCAGCTATATCTTTTTACTTTAGTGTTTAGTCCATTTACATTCAAGGTAATTATTAATAGATGTTATTTATTGCCATTTTATTACTTGGGGTTTTTTATTGCTATTGTTTGTGAAGATTTCCTTTGATCATTTTCTGTCTGTCTTTCTTTCATGATTTGTTGATTTTGTTCAGTGGTATTTGGATTCCTTTCTCTTTATTTATGTACAATTATTAGTGGAACTTGATATAAATTTACCATTAAGTTTGTATATAACCTCTCCTGAATATAGCACTGTATATTAAGTTGATGGCCATTTAAGTGAACCCCTTATTTTCTCCTCTCCTCCCCACATTTTAGGTGCAAGTTTTTATATTTCATAACCTTTTTTGTGAGTTTTTTACAGAAATATTCATTTTTACTGCTTTTGAGTTTTCTAACTCCATACTGTCACTTTTGTTCTTTCTTTTCCATTCAAAGTGTCATTTCTAGCATTTCTTGCAGAGCTGGTTTACTGGTCTTAACACCTTCATTTTCTCTTTGTCTGGGAAACTCTTCATCTCCCCTTGTATTCTAAATGATAGCCTTGCTGGATAAGGTATCTTAGGCTGTAGATTTTTCTAATTCAGCACTTTGAATATATAATGTTATTCCCTTCCATCTTGCAACATTTATGGTCAAAAATATCCTGCTAGCCTTGTGTTTTCCCTTGTAAGCTACTGACATCTTTTATCTTGTTGTTTTTAAGATTTTTTCTTTATATCTCTTGTCAATGAAATTAAAATATGTCTTGATGTAGATCTGCTTGGTTGATTTTGATGGGAATTCTTCGTGCCTCCTAGGTCTGGATATCTGTGATCTTTCCCAGATTAAGGAAGTTTTTAGGTGTTGTTTCTTCAGATAAATTTTCTGTCCCCTTTCCTCTCTCCTTTTATCCAGGGATTCCAATAATAAGAATGTTATTACATGATTGGGGTTACTGAGTTCCCAATTTCTTTTCTTGTTTTGTGATATTCTTTTTTTCTCTTGTTCAACTTTATTACTTTCCTTTAGTCTGTCTTTAAGTCACAATTTGTTCCTTTTCTTCTTCCATCCTGCTGTGCATTACAGCAAACATGTTTCTTGTTTTGTTTATCGAGCCCTTTATCTTTGGTATGTTATTCATTATTTCTGTGTTGAGGATCTCACTCATGTCTTCCACTCTTCTTAAATCTACTGAGTAACCTTCTTATCATTGCATTAAACTCTTTATCAGGCATGTTATTTATATCTGTTTCACTTATATCTCTTTTTGTGGTATTTTTCTGTTCCTCATTTGGGATAAATTTCTGTGTCCCCTCCTTTCATCTGTCTCTCTGTCTTAAGAAAGTCAGCTCTGTGTTATTTTCTTGAAATTAGTGACTTTATGAAGAGGAGTTCCTGTCATCCCCTGAAGTGCACTGTTCACCAGAACCTGGCATTTCAGGAAAGTATCCTATGCACCTTGCTTATGCCCTGTTGTTGTATCTATGTCATTTTACTGTCAGTGCTGTTGTGTGCACTGACTCTCTGCCTTTTGTTGGCTGTGCTTACACTCTGTGGTGTTAATGGGACACAGACAGTCCTGCTCTGAGGGTACATGCCTGCTGGGAGACTTGGGAATGGGACAGTGGTGTTAACAAATTTGCTCCAAGCCACTAGTCCTTTTCTGGATTCCCCAAAGTCCTGTGGCATATTGGGGCTGTGTGTTGGGGCAACTGGGAGCATGAAGCTGGGTGTGGGTCAAGATGGTGGGTGGGGGAACATGGTTGTGCATATATGTGGCACTCAACAAATGTTGTTCATGTGGTGGCTGGACTTTAGCTCTGAGCCCAGGGCCTAGGTTAGTAGGCTTGGAGTGGGTGAAGAGTGGAAAGTATTTGTGGGTGGCATCCACTGCTAGAAGGTTAGGTAGCAAGTGTCTGTGGGGCCTTGCTTCCCTTAGGTGTTTCTGTGTTTATGCTAGGGGGTGGGGGAGGAAAATGGCACCTGCTGACTCCCTCGTTTTCAGAGAAGTCTACCAACACACTCTGAAATCAGTATGAACAGATCCATCTCCTATTCACTCCTGTGTTCTATAAACTGCCATTTTTATGTTGCCCTAACATACAGACTGCTGTCTCTCTAAGGGTGGTGACCTAGCTATCATTAACCCTTCTGTCTTGCCCAGTGCTGAGTCAGCTAACTTTTAAAGCTCAAGGCTCCAAGTCCCATGGATTTTACAAGTTCATGGAAATTAGTCTTTCTGGTGTTTAAAGCCAAACACTGTGGAATTAGTCTTTTCTGTGTGAGCTCACTGGTGTGAGGGCCCATTCTCTGCCATTTATATGCACTCATATCCTTCCCTGCTGCAGGCAGCCTCCCGTGTTTCTGACCTTCCTAAACTTTCAGATACAGCTTCTTCCTTTTATTGAATTGTGTAGTTCATTCTGTCTGTCTTTGGATCACTCTTTAACTTTTCCACTTGGATGTGTATGCTATCAAGTTGTAAATGTGGGACAGAGTGACCTCAGGGTCCTCCTACTCTGCCATCTTTCCAAGTTCCTTCCTGTTTTATTTCTGATTTCATTTGCATTCCGTGAACTGTTTTTCTTGATGAGTTTAGGTAAAGTTTGCCAATTTTATATTTTCAAAATGTCAGCTGTTAGTTTCTTCTATCAATCTATTGTTTTTATAGTTCCATTTCATTTATTTCTGCTCTTGCCTATTTTCCCTACCAAATTTGGGTTTATTTATTCTTCTTTTTCAAGTTCTGTAAGGTGTGAAGATAGTTTATTTAGGATGTTTTCTATTTCTTTATATAGGCATTTAATGCTCTGAACTTCCTTGTTAGAGCTGCTTTTGCTGTATCCCAGTTTTCATATGCTGTATTTCCATTTTCATTTGCATCAAGATATTTAAAAATATTTTCTTTTTTTAAAAATTTCTTCCTTGACCTATTGGTTGTTCAGTATCATGTTGTTTAATTTCCACTCATTTGTGCAGTTTTCAGTTTTCTTCATGTAACTGACTTTTTATTTCACATAATTGTGGTCACACATGATGCTTGATATAATATCAATATTCTTGACTTTAATAATACTAAAATACGATCTATTCTGAACAATGTTCCATATGCACATTAAAAGAATGTCTATATACTTGCTTTTGAATGACATGTTCTCTATATTTTATTGAGTCCATCTTCTCTAATGTGATTTATGGTCAATGTTTCCCTATTGATTTTATCTGTATGATACATCTATTGATGAAAGTGTAGCATTTAAGTTCCCTGTTATTATTGTATTGCTGTCTATTTCTCCCTTTACTTCTGTTAATATTTGATTTGTGTGTATATGTACTTCTATGTTGATTGCATAAAATTTACAAAGGTTATATATCCTTGTTGTATCAACCCCTTTATCATTATGTAATGATTTTGCCTCATAACAACCTTTTTCTTAAAGTCCATTTTTTCTGATATAAGTATAGTTACCCTAGTTTTCTTTTGGCTTCCATTTGCATAGAATATCTTTTTTCCATCTCTTCTACTTGACTCTGTATGAGTCCTTACATCTGAAGTGAGTCATTTCTAGATAGTATATAGATAGTATATAGATCTTGTTTTTAATCCATTCAGCACTCAATATATTTTGGTCAGAGAACATAGTCCATTTATGTTTATCATAATTATTGCTATGTATGTTTGTATTATTTTTTTTTCATTTTTTCTGGATGTTTTATAATTCCTTTGTTTCTTTCTTGTTCTCTTTCTCTTTCTTCTCTTTTATGGTCTCTTTGTGATTTGATGATTTTCTGAAGTTGTATGCTAAAATTTGTTTCTCTTTTTATGTTTCTATTTGTGTGTATTTACCATTAGGCTAAATAAAAAAAGAGATACATGTCAATCTAATTTAAGTTGATAATTTGAGTTTGATTATATTACAAAACTCTACATTTTTACTCTCCACTATAATTTATGTTTTTGATGTTGTCATTTAAATCTTCTTATCTTTGGTATCCCTTAAGAAATTACTGCATTTACTGTTATTTTTACTACTTCATCCTTTTGCCTTCATATAGCTTTATAAATTATTATCTCATCACCTTTTTGACAGTATATTTTCTGAATTTTACTATATATTTACCTCTGCCAGCGAGATTTATATTTTCATTTCTTTTCCTGTTACTATAAGCTTCTTTCACATAATGACTGGATGCTTTAATCTGTCATCTCTCTGCTGTATCTGTATGCTGTGAGTAGCAGTTGGTTAAATAACTTTTTCTCTGTTACAGTCTTATGGAAACTGCAAACATAAACCCAATGGCCCCTAGAGCCAGGTGATCTAGAGGTGTCCTCTGCTTGTCAGCCACAATAATTGGGGTTCCTGACCATTATACAATCTAATCTCCAGAGGATACTAATGACCTGGAATAAGGAAGAGGAAGAGTGCAAATATGGTAGTTGCTGGCCTCTGTTCTTGCAGAATATTATAATATACCCCTAGATGTGTGTTAAGTTATATTTCTGCCTCATAGAAAATGTTTTAAAATAGGTAAATTAATGTCTTTCTTAGAAAGTTTGGAGCTGTTCAGTCAGCTGCCTCTGCATTGAACCCTGGGGTGGATGGATCCACAAAGCATTGGCCCTTTAAAAATTATTTCTCAGCCTTATGAGTCTTCTGGAAGCAAAACCCACTGACTTTTAAAGATAGATATATTTTTGTAGGCTCACCTTTCAGGTGTACAACTTAAAAGTTGGAGTGCCAGATGTGGAATTCAAACTTTTAGCCCCTCAGAGAGAAGCTTGAGGATTTGAGTTTACTACCAATTTTTGGTCACCACTCTGTGGGTGGGGTTAATAATCAGATTGTGTCTCAACTTCTCCTACTTGTTTAGGTGTTTTTTTCCTCATTCTCATTCACCAACTGTGTAGGAATCATTCAAGTAATTTCATTTTTTAAAGAAGAAGTTGTACTGTCTATAGCTGTAGATGAAGTATGTCTATGGGAAGAAATGAATTCAGGATTTTTTTACATCACCTTCTTGAACTGGAATTTCCAAATCAATTTTTCTAACCTATCAAAGAGCTGAGGTTACAAGTCAACAAACGAGCAAAGTTGGGGGGGGAGGGGTATAGAAAGAAGGCCAAACCAAGAAACAGACTCTTAACTATAGAGAACAAACTGATAGTTACCAGATGCAAGATGAGTGGGGGGATGATTCCTTAATCATCCTTAATGGGGATTAAGGAGTGTACTTGTGATGAACACCGGTGAGTATGGAATTGTTGAATCACTATACTCTGCACAGTGAAACTAATATTACAATGTATGTTAAGTAATAGGAATTTAAATAAAAATTTAAAAAACTAAAAAAAAATTAAAAAGGACCTGAATGCCAAATGATTTCAAGCCCCTTCAAGGAGAGATGAGAAACATGAATTGTTCCATCTTTAACAAAGCATAAAGAGGAAAAAAAAGGTAAGTATCATAAAAGTGGGAAAGAATTGATCAGTTAAAATTTTAATGCCTAAAGGCCTCATATGAGTTTGTGTATCAGTTTAGAATAAATTGGAGCCCCCTGATGCAAAGCAAGTCTAAAATATCTCACAAACTTTTCCCTGGGGGTATTCATAAAATAATCATGAAAAAGTTTCAGGACTGGGAAAGAGGAGAGAAAGAGAAAGAGGTAAAGAAGGTGATTGACAGTCACTAGTAATAACAACAAAAAAATCACTTTCTTTTGACCCTTCTATACAAAGTATAAACCTTAAGCGGCTTGAGGGGGTATAGAAGAAAAAAAAAAAAACATTGAATTCTGAAAGAGTAACTGGAAATCTTTTTCCCACCCCCAGGAATTAAGCAAAGATCCACCATGCTAGGAAGGGTAGAATCAAAAGCCATCTTGAGCCTGGAGGTAAGACAGGAAAACATCTCAATCTCAGGATACTCTACCACTGCTATCATGTGAATATTAAGAAAATTCTTTTCTACCAAATGCCTACCACCAATACAAGGCATAATAGACGATCATGGGAAGAGAAACTGGGATTCTGAGAAATCCTTACCCTGAAATTCAAGAACACAACCCCCGTCCAAGACTTAGACTAGGTCAGGAGAATAAGTAACCCCTATCGAGTCCACCAAGAACAGAGTTCCAAATAACAAGCACCAAAAGTCTGCTGCTTGGAGAGGATCAAGACCATGGAGAAAGACTCCCTCCATAGCATAGGCATGCAGGTAGTAACAAAAGCTGGAAAGAGAACAGGAACAACAAGAAAAACCTTCTTGAGCCACAGATAGATACTAAGCACAAAGTTATGACAGCCCATGGTTGGAGTAATTTGAAACCTATGGTGCACTGAAGACAATGGCAGTAGTCACAAAACCCAAATACAGATTAACTACTGACTTGATTGTCTCAAACTCTAAATGCAATGACCTAAAGAAGTGGGCCCATTTCTTTGTGCAAATGATATTTACTTCAATCTCTACTATTCTCATATACCTTTTAACCAGAAGTCTACTAAAAACTATAATACAGAGGAAGAAGCAAAAACAATCAAACAAACAAACCCATTATTAAGAGACAAATCCACAGAACAAGAATCAGAGATGATCCAGATTGTGAGACTATAAATTGAGCATTATAAAATAGATTTTAATTTAGTGATATCAGGAGGAATGGTGGTATAAGAACTTCCAAAATTTTTCTCCTCCATAAAGCAATGAGATGAAAGACAAAATATGTCAGAATTAGTATTTTTAGATCTATGGAAATTAATTTTTTCCAGAAACCTAGAGTACTCTGTAAATAAAATAATAATATTTATTTATTTATTTATTTGACAGAGCAAGAGAAATCACAAGTAGGCAGAGATGCAGGCAGAGTGAGAGAGGGAAAAAGGCTCCCTGCTGAGCAGAGAGCCCAGTGTGGGGTTTGATCCCAGGGTCCTAAGATCATGACCTGAGCTGAAGGCAGAGGCTTAACCCACCTAGCCACACAGGTGCCCCAATAAATCTTGATAATAACAGAGAATTCTGTAGAATTTTAATTTACACTACTCCCATCTTCTTTTCCAGTCTCCTCAGTAGCCTTGAGACACTACTACCTGCAGTTGGGGTGAAAACAAGCACCTTGGCAGCTACTTTAGGAAACAGATTAGGTTTGGAGATCCTGTAGTGTCATTCCAAGTGAACCATCATTTGACTGGTGTTTCCCTGGAATTGCCACTTATATAGTTTGTCTTTATTTGGCCTGACTAGGAGTTTGCTTAATGCTAGGAGATTTTTCCATGGGGTTATTTGGTGAAAAACAAAAGATGGCCACAGTTTTTTTTACCACAGCAAGAGAGAAGCAACTTGTTATGTACATATAATTCTCAATATGATTATCAGTAATTCTCAATGCAAGTAACATCAGAAATCATGGAGGCTGTGAAGTGTGTAAACCTGGTGATTCACAGACCTGTACCCCTGGGGATAAAAATATATGTTTATAAAAAATAAAAAATTATATTTAAAAAAAAAAGAAATCATGGAGATCCAAAAGTATTGGGATAACATATTAAGAACTGAAAGAAAATATAACAAAAACTATGAGCTGAAATTACTTTTATTTTGAAGATTTTATTTATTTGTGAATGAGTATGACTGGGGGAAGGAGCAGAAGGGGAGAGAGAGGGACAAGCAGACTCTGCACTGAGTGCAGGGTCTGACATGGACCTCAATTACAAAAGTCAGACACTTAACTGTCTCAGCCACCCAGGCATCCCTGAACTGAAAAAATTCTATATCTGACAAAACTATCCTTCAAAAAATGAAGGAGAAATGGACATTTCCAGGTTAACAAAAACTGATAAATTTTGTCACTAGTAGAACTGCTCTACAAAAAATGCTGAAGGGAGTCCTTAGCCTAAGTAAAAGGACACCAAACAATAACTCAAATTCACACAAACAAAAAATACTAGTAAAAGTACCTACACAGGTAAATATAAGTCTGTTTAAATTTTTTCCACTATGTTTCCTAAATTATTTTAAAATAATTGCATAAAATAAAAACTGTTACTCAATGTTGATAGAACACAGTGTGTAAAAATGTAATTTGTGACAATACTAACATTACAGTTGGGGGAATAGAAAAGTGGGGGAATAGAGAAACAAAATTTTTGTATACTATTGAAACCAAGTTGGTTGGTATTGATATAAACTAGGTAGTTATCAGTTTACGTGTTAATTGTAATTCTTAGGGAAAGTATATTATAAATGTAACAAGTATATAGTAGAGAAATAAAAAAAGGATTCAAAATGGTAGCTTGGAAAATATCTATGAAACAAAAAAGGGAGCAGTAATGGATGACTAGTTCAACAAAAAATACATCAAACCTATAAAAACATCAAATTGACAAAAGAAAATTCTACATTATCACTCATTAAATTAAAAGTGAATTTATTAGACTTCTGGGTAAAATGGTGGAATAAGAAGATCCTAAGCATACCTTAGTCCATAGATACACATAAAGAATCACCCACAACAATGTAAATCATCCAGAAAATGACCCAGAGACAGGCAGAACAGACTCTCCACAAGTAATTTAGAGAAGAGGACACATCAAAAACAGTAGAAAGGACAGAGATACAGTCAGGAACCAAAATGAGAGTATCCATGGAAGGGAGGGATACCACAAGTACAGAATAAAGAGAGGAGCAGACTCCAACCTGGGCACCCTAGTCATGATGGATCTGCAAGCACTGGGATGATAATTCCCTATAACATTTGACTTTGAAAATAAAAGAAGGTTAACTTCATGAGATCTTTCAATCAATGAGGCTTAACACCTGGAACTTTAAATATCAGCAGGCTCAGCCCTGGGAGAGCTGGAGAGCAATAGGAAACTGTGTCCTCCTCCTTAAAAGTAAGCATAACAAAAAATCCTCTGAGATACAGCATAAAAGCAGCAGTTTGAAAATGCCTCAGGTATATGGGAAGGAGATTTATATTCTGATCTCAGAACATATGTTGGAGGGGCTTCGATCCTTAGGAGAATTCCCTAGGAACAAAAGAGTTGGCAGGCACCATTTGTGCCCCCAACAGAGACACCCAGACACCTGCAGGGACTAGCACAAACACTTCCACCTAGTTAGCTAACAGTGTGCCTCACTCCCATGTTCTCCTGCAGATCTATCCCCATGAAACCATCCTTTGAAAGAGTTCTCCAAAGCATTTCACAAACACTGCATGGTGCAAGCAAAGCCAACTGTGACCAACACTCCAAAGCAACTCCTGCCCTGGGGAGAAGAGGAGATAGCCACACACATATGAGTTTGATATCAGCCCTAGCAGTGGGCTGGGGCAGACATCTGGTCTGGCTGCAAACCCCTCTTATGAGTGGAAGCCTTTCGGGGAAAAACACAGGGAAAGCACACTGCAGGACAGTGGTATGCAGTTCTGGAAAACACCTGATCTGATGCAACTCAAGTCCAAAGCAGTCCCAGGCTGGCTCATTAAAAACAAAGGGACCAAATCCTGCCCACAACAGGCAAAGGAAACCATTGAAGATGACTGAATACACACCTCAACTGTAACAGTATTGTGCATGCAATGCACATGGGAGATATCCCTCAAGTGCCAAGTTCTGGTGAACACAGAATATTGTGCTGAAAGACAATACAGGACCTGTCCTTCATAAGACCACTATTTTCAAGAGCAGGAGACATACTGATTTTCCTAACACATAGAAATGGATACAGAGTGTTAGAGAAAATCACAACAGGAGAGCTAAATGAAATAAAGATAAGCGATATGCCTGATAGAGAATTTAAAGTAATGGTGATAAAGATACTATACTTAAGAAAAAAGAGAAGGATCTCAGTGAAACCTTCAACAAGGAGATAGAAATCATTAAAAAAGAATGTATCAAAGATGAAGAACTCAATAACTGACATTAAAAATACATTAGAGGGAATAAACAGTAGACTAGAGGAAACAGAAGAACTAATCAGCCACCTGGCAGATGGAGTAAGGGAAAGCAATCAAGTTGAACAGAAGAAAGGAAAAATATAATAAAAAAGGAAAATAGAGAACTCAACGACTCCATCAGGCATAACAATTTCACATTATAGGGATCCCAGAAGGAAAAGAAAGACAAAGGGGGAACAAGAAATATATTTGAAGAAATAATAGTGGAACAATTCCTAATCTAGGGAAAGAAGAAATCCAGATCCAAGAGGCCCAGAGAGTCTCCCACAAAAGGAACCCAAAGAGGTTGAAACAATGACATGTAGTAATTAAAAGGGCAAGAAGTAATAATAAAGAAAAATTTTAAAGAGCAGCAAATGAAAAGATAACAGACACACTAGAGAAACACTAGAAGGCTATCAGCTAATTTTTTTAGCAGAAATTTTATAGGACAAAACAGTGGCATGATATATTCCATGTGCTGATAGGAAAAACAATCTGCAACACAGAATACTCTATCCATCAAAGTGATCATTCAGAATAGAAGTATATATAGAGTTTCCCAGAAAAACGAAAGTTAAAAGAATTTATCACCAATAAATCCACCTTAAAAGAAAAGTTAAAGGGAATTTGTTGAGTGGAAAGGAAAGACCATAAGCTAGAGTAAGAAAAGTAAGAAATACAAAAGCTGTAAAATTATGCATATCTATAAAACTCAGGCAATATACAAAATAAAAGGATATAAAGTATGATACTACTTAACTAAAGCATGGTGATACAGGGGAGGAGTAAATATTACTGCTTTCAGGATGGGTTCAATCTTAAGTAAACTTCTACTTAATATAGACTGTTATAGACCTAAGATGTTATACATAAGATAAATGGTAAACACAAATCACATTCCACTAATAGATATACAAGATATCAAGAGAAAGGAATACAAGTGTATCACTAAAGAAAGGCAGCAATCTGGAGTGCCTGGGTGGCTCAGTGGGTTAAAGCCTCTGCCTTTGACTCAGGTCATGATCCCAGGGTACTGAGATCGAGCCCTGCATCAGGCTGTCTTCTCAGCAGGGAGCCTTCTTTCCTCTCTCTCTCTCTGGCTGCCTCTCCGCCTACTTGAGATCTCTGTCTGTCAAATAAATAAATAAATAAGTAAATAAAAAGAAAGACAGCAATTCACAAGAGAACAGAGTAATTGAAAAATGAAACAGAGAAGAACTACAAAACAACCATAAAACAAGTGGTAAAGTGGCAATAATCATTATGAATGTAAATGAACTAAATACTCTAATCAAAAAGACATGGGGTGATAGAATTGATAAAAAAAGAAGACCATTAATATGCTGCATATAAGAGACTCATTTCATATCTAGATACATGTGGATTGAAAGTGAAGGTCTGGAAAACATTAATCATGCAAGTGGAAATGACAAGAAAGCTGGGGTAGCAGAACCCATTTCAGACAAAAGAGAGTTTAAAACAAGGACTGTAACAAGAGACAAAAAAGGACACTCTACATCATAAAGGGAACAATTGAAAATGAAAATATAATAATTTTAAATATTTATTCACCCAAATGGTAGCACCCAAATATATAAAGCAGCTATTAACAAGCATAAAGGAAGTAATCAACAGTAATACAAAAGTAACAGGAAACTTCAACACCTCACTTACATAAATGGATAGATCATTCCAACAGAAATCTAATAAGGAAACAGTGGTTTTGAATGACATATTGGACCAGATGGACATAACAGATATATTCAGAACATCCCATCCTAAAACAATAGAACACACATTCTTTCAAGGGCCCATGAAACATTCTTCAGAAGAGATCACATATTAGGGTACAAAACAAATCTCAACAAATTCTAAAAGACTAAAAAATCATATCACATATCTTTTCTGACCATGTTATCAAACTAGAAATCAACCACAATAAAAAATCTGGAAAGAGCACATATACATGGATGTTAAACAACATGCAACTAAACAATGAATGGGTTAACCAAGAAATCAAAAAGGAAATTTAAAAAATGCTTGAGTATAAATACAAGAAGGAAATGAAAATACAAAATTCCAAAATCTTTGGGATGCACAAAAGCTGTTCTGAGAGGGAAATTGATGACAATATGGGCCTACTTCAAGAAGCAAGAAAAACCTCAAATAAACAACCTAACCTTACATCTAGAGAAGCCAAAAAAAGAACAAAAGTCCCCCAAACCAGTAAAAGAAGGAAATAAGAATGATTAGCGCATAAACAAAATAAAAAACTAAAACCAAACCAAAACAAACATCCCCCCCCAAAAAAACCACAAAAAACAGAACACATCAACAAAACTAGAAGCAGTTTATTTAAATAGATTTAAAAAATGTAAAAAAAGAAACTTCAGCCAGACTCATTAAAGGAGAAAGGGAGGAGACTCAAAAATCAGAAATGAAAGAGGGGAAATAACAATCAACATCACCAAATACAAAGGATTATAAGACAATATTATGAAAAATTATATGCCAACAAATGGGACTACCTAGAATAAACAAAATTCCTAGAAACATATAATCACCCAAAACTGAGTCAAAAGGCAATACAAAATTTGAACAGATTGATAACCAGCAATTAAATCAAATCAGTAATAGAAATCTCCCAACAAAGTCAAGGACCAGATTCTTGTTTTACAGATGAATTGTACCAAACATTTAAAGAAGAGATAATACCTATTCTAACAAACTATTCCAAAATATAAAAAGGAAGTAAAACATCCAGATTCATTTTATAAGACCGGCATTATCCTGATACCAAAACCAGATAAAGACACCACTAAGAAAGAGAACTATAGGGTTGCCAGGGTGGCTCAGTCAGTTAAGTGTCTGACTTTGGCTCAGGTTATGACCTCGGAGCCTGTGAATTGAGCCCTGCATCAGGCTCCCTGCTCAGCAGGGAGTCTGCTTCTCTCTCTACCTCTCACCCTGCTCATGTTCTCTCTCAAATAAATAAATAAAATCGTAAAATAAATAAATAAATTAATTAATTAATTAATAAGAGAACTACAGGGAAATATCCCTGATAAACACAGATGTAATAATCCTCTATAAATTACAAGCTAACAGAATTCCAAAATATATTTTAAAAAATCATTCACGATGATCGAGTAGGATTTATTTCTGGGTTGCAAGGTTTGGTTCAATATTTACAAATCAATCAATCAACATGATACATCACATCAATAAGAGAAAGGATAATAACTATATGATCCTTTCATTAGACACAGAGAAAGCATTTGACAAAATACAACATTAGTTCATGATAAAAGCCTTCCAGAAAATTATGCTTAGAAGGAACATATATCAATATAATAAAGGCCATATATGAAAAACCCACAGTGACTATCATACTTAATGGGGAAAAAACTAAGAGGTTTACTTGTAAGATCATGAACAAGATAAAGATGTACACTCTGACTGCTTATATTGAAGATAGTACTGGAGGTTCTTGCCACAGCAATTAGACAACAAAAATGCATAAAATGCATCTGAATTGGTAAGGAAGAAATAAAATGTTCTATAGAAGATGACATGATCCTATATACATAAAACCCTAAACACCGCATCAAAAAAGTACTAGAACTGATAAATGAATTCAGTAAAGTCACATCATACAAAATCGATGTACAGAAATCTATTGCATTTCTACACACCAATAGTGAAGCAGCAGAAAGCGAGTTAAGAAAACACTCTGGAAAACAAACAGGGTTACAGAAGAGAGGGAGTTTAAGGATGGGGTGATGGGATAACTGGGTGATGGGTATTAAGGAGGGCACGTGATGCGATGAGCACTCGGTATTATATGCAACTAATGAATCATTGAATACTACATCAGAAACTAATGATGTACTATATGTTGGCTAATTGAACATAATGAAAAAAGGAAAATAACCCCATTTAAAATTGCACAAAATAGTAAAAGACCTAGGAATAAACTTCATCAAGGAAGTAAAAGACCTGTACTGTAAAAATTATAAAACACTGATGAAGGAAACTGACCATGACACAAACAAGTGGAAAGATGTTTCCTGCTCATAGACTGCAAGAACAAATATTGCTAAAATACCCATACTAGCCCAAACAATCTACCAATATAATGTAATCCCTATCAAAATTCTCACAGCATTCTTCCCAAAACCAGAACAAACAATCTTAAACTTTGTATGGAACCAGAGAATAACTCAAAATGTCAAAGCAATCTTGAAATAGAAGAACACAACTGGAGGTATTTCAGTATCAGATTTCAAGATTAAGTACAAATCTGTAGTAATCAAAACAATATGGTACTGGTACAATTACAGAAATGTATATCAATGGAACAGAATAAAGATCCCAGAAATAAATCCATGAATTTATTGGTCAGTTAATCTATGACAAAAGTGGCAAGGATATGCAATAAGAAAAAGACAATCTCTTTAATTCATATGTGAAAAACTGGGCAGTCACATGAGAAAGAATGAAACTGGACTACTTTGTATACTATATACAAAAGTATACTCAAAATGATTAAAGACCTAATCGTGAGATCTGAAGCCAGAGAAATCCTAGAAGAAAGTAATGGCAGTAATTTGAGTGACATTAGTAATAGCAACTTTTTTCTAGATATGTGTCCTAAAGTAAGGGAAACCAAAGCAAAACCTTCTCCACAGTAAAGGAAACAATCAACAAAACTGAAAGACATCTTACTGAATGGGGGAAGATATTTCAAATAATATATCTGATAAGGGTTATATCCAAATTATACAAAAAAAATTATACAATTCAATGCCCCAAACACAATCTAGTTGAAAAATGTGCAAATTAAATCAAATCAAAGCAAAGCAAAGCAAAACCATAAGAAATCTCTTCACACCGGCATGAATGCCTACTGTAAAAAACTTGAGGCACAACAAGTGGTGATGAGGATGTAGAAAAAAAGGAAACCTTGTGCACTCTTGGTGGGAATGCAAACACCACAGCCACTCTGGAAAACAGTGTGGAGGTTCCTCAAAGATTAAAGGTAGAATTCCCATATGATCTAGTAATTTTACTACTTGTATCTGTGCAAAGAACATAAAAACACTAAATTTAAAAGATATAAACATCCCTATGTTAATTGCAGCATTATTTAAAGTAGTCAAAAGAGGGAGGCAACCCATGTGTCTCCTGATAGCTGAATTGATAAGGAAGATGTAATATATATATATATATATATATATATATATATATATATATATACTCAGCCACAAAAAAGAATGAAGTCTTTCCTTTCACAACAACATGATGAATGGATCTAGAGAGTATAGTGCTAAGTAAAATAAATCAGAGAAAGACCAATATCACATGATTTCAATTATATATGGAATATAAGAAGCAAAACAAATGGCATGACAAAGGAAAAAATAGACAGCCAAAAAGACACTTTTAAGTATAGAGAATGAACTAGTTTTACCATAGGGGAGGTGGGTGGAGGATGGATGAAATAGGTGCAGGATATTAAGGGTACACTTATCATGATGAACACCAAAGAATATATAGAATTTTTGCATCACTATATTTCACACCTGAAACTAATATAGCACTCTACATTTATTACACTGGAATTTGAAAATAAATGCATTTAAATAATAAATGAATTAAAATTCCAAAAAAGGGGGCAAAGATTGGCAGAATGAATAAAAAAAAATCCATATGTGTGCTGTCTACAAGTTACAAACTTTAGATTCAAAGACTCAAAGATTTTGAAAAGAAAAAGGAAAAATCATTATTGCTATAGTTTCAAAGTTTATGTCCTCTCAAAATTTATATGTTGAAATATTAAGTTTCAAGGTGATAGTTTTAGGAGGTGGCCTTTTGAAGTTGATTAGATAATGATAGCAGCATTTTCATGAATGGAATTAGTGCCTTTACAAAAGACTAGTGCTCTTTCCACCATGTGAAAATACAGTGCGAAGTGAACAGACTCCAACCTGGAAAAAGGACCTTACCAGACCCTGACTATGCTGTGATGCTGATCTTAAACTCTTAGTTTTCAGAACTCTGAACAATAAATTTTTGCTTCTTCTATGCCACACAATCTATGGTATTTTGTTATATTAGTGTGAAAAGACTAAGATAATGGCACAAACCATAACCAAAAGAGAATAGTAGTAGTTATACTAATAACAGACAAAATATAATCTAAAAACAACTATTCTATATGGAAAGAGGACATTTTTATTGGTAAAAAGATCAATCCATAAAGATTATATAACAATTATGAACATAATTGCATCAAACAAGAAACTCTGAAACACATGGAGCAAGAACTGAAAAATTAAAGGGAGGAATAGATAATTCAATGGTATTAGTTGGAGACTTCAATACCATACTTTTCAGCAAAGGGTAGAACAACTCAACAAAGGGTAGACAAGGGAATAGACTTGAACAATACCATAAGTCAGCTAGACTTAAAGACACCCCACCCATCAAGAGAAGAAAATTTTTTCCCAAGTGCATATAAAATACGTTTCAGATAGATAGTTTAAGTGTTTCTAGGATTTTTTCAATTTTATTATGATTATCTAATTTAAGCCACATGGAATACAAAGTTGGTTCAACATATAAAAATCAAAGGAATTCACCATACTAATAGAATAAATGGCAAACTATACTATCATCTCAATAGATAAAGCAAAAGCAGTTGACAAAATACAATTAATTTTAAGATTAAAACTTTAAACTCAAAAACAGAGTTTTGGAAATGGAAACTCCTTAGTGTGATAAAGAGCAGCTATAAAAAATCCATACAAACAGCATACAAAATGGTGAAAAACAAAGTTTTTCTCACGATCAGGAAAAGCACAAGGATGTCTTTTTTTTATTGGTCCTACTCAACATTGTAGTAGAAGTTTTAGCAAGAGCAATTAGGCAAGAGATATAAATAGAAGTCATCCAAAACAAAAATAAGGAACAAAACTGTATTTTTATTTATTTATTTTTAAATTTTTTGGAGGGTATCTCTACAATGTCTGTCTCATCTTGGGCTCCCAACACTGATTAATGTGTACAGTTTTCTTTTAATTCACTGGTGATAAATCATTGATTTGATGCTCCTAAACTGAGTGTGTTCTAGAGGCTTTTCTTTCTTTTGTATTTTAAATATTTTACTTTTTATAAACATATAAAAAGTAATAATTATAAAATATATTTATATTTTTAAATTTATTTTAATTTATGTATTTAAATATATTTATATATTTTTATATTTAATAAAATATATTTTAATGAATATAAAAATATATTTTTATTCCCAGGGGTACAGGCCTGTGAATTGCCAGGTTTACACACTTCACAACACTCACCATAGCACTAACGCTCCCCAATGTCCATAACCCCACCCCCTCTCCCCACCCCCCTCCCCCCCCCCATCCTCCGGTTTTTTTTGTGAGATTAAGAGTCACTTATGGTTTGTCTCCCTCCCAATCCCATCTTGTTTCACTGATTCTTCTCCTACCCCCTTAACCCCCCATGCTGTATCTCCACTTCCTCATATAAGGGAGAGCATATGATAGTTGTCTTTCTCCAATTGATTTATTTCGCTAAGTATGATACCCTCTAGTTCCATCCACGTCATTGCAAATGGCAAGATTTCATTTCTTTTGATGGCTGCATAGTATTCCATTGTGTATATATACCACTTCTTTATCCATTCATCTGCTGATGGAAATCTAGGTTCTTTCCATAGTTTGGCTACTGTAGACATTGCTGCTATAAACATTCGGATGCACGTGCTCCTTTGGATCACTACGTTTGTATCTTTAGGGTAAATACCCAGTAGTGCAGTTGCTGGGTCATAGGGTAGTTCTATTTTCAACATTTTGAGGAACCTCCATGCTGTTTTCCAGAGTGGTTGCACCAGCTTGCATTTCCACCAACAGTATAGTAGGGTTCCCCTTTCTCCACATCCTCGCCAGCATCTGTCATTTCCTGACTTGTTCATTTTAGCTATTCTGACTGGTGTGAGGTGATATCTCATTGTGGTTTTGATTTGTATTTCCCTGATGCTGAGTGATGTGGAGCACTTTTTCATGTGTCTGTTGGACATCTGGATGTCTTCTTTGCAGAAATGTCTGTTCATGTCTTCTGCCCAATTCTTGATTGGATTATTTGTTCTTTGGGTGTTGAGTTTGCTAAGTTCTTTATAGATTTTGGACACTAGACCTTTATCTGATATGTTGTTTGCAAATATCTTCTTCCATTCTGTCAGTTGTCTTTTCGTTTCATTAACTGTTTCCTTTGCTGTGCAAAAGCTTTTGATCTTGATGAAATCCCAATAGTTCATTTTTGCCCTTGCTACCCTTGTCTTTCATGATGTTCCTAGGAAGATGTTGCTGCAGCTGAGGTCAAAGAGGCTGCTGTCTGTGTTCTCCTCAAAGATTTTGATGGATTCCTTTCTCACATTCAGGTCCTTCATCCATTTTGAGTCTATTTTCATATGCGGTATGAGGAAATGGTCTAATTTCATTTTTCTGCATATGGCTGTCCAACACCATTTATTGAAGAGGCTGTCTTTTTTCCATTGGACATTCTTTCCTGCTTTGTCGAAGATTAGTTGACCATAGAGTTGAGGGTCTATTTCTGGGCTCTCTAATCTGTTCCATTGATCTATGTGTCTGTTTTTGTGCCAGTACCATGCTGTCTTGATGATGACAGCTTTGTAATAGAGCCTGAAGTCCGGAATTGTGATGCCACCAACGTTGGCTTTCTTTTTCAATATCCCTTTGGCTATTCGAGGTCTTTTCTGGTTCCATATAAATTTTAGAATTATTTGTTCCATTTCTTTGAAAAAGATGGATGGTACTTTGATAGGAATTGCATTAAATGTGTAGATTGCTTCAGGTTCCATAGATATTTTCACAATATTTACTCTTCCAATCCAGAAGCATGGAACAAAATTTCAATTTCTTTGTGTCTTCCACCATTTCTTTCAATAGGATTTTATGGTTTTCTGAGTATAGATTCTTTGCCTCTTTAGCTAGGTTTATTCCTAGGTGTCTTACGGTTTTGGGTGCAATTGAAAATGGGATGGACTCCTTAATTTCTCTTTCTTCTGTCTTGCTCTTGGTGTAGAGGAATGCAACTGATTTCTGTGCATTGATTTTATATCCTGACACTTTACTGAATCTCTGTACGAGTTCTAGCAGTTTTGGAGTGCAGTCTTTTGTGTTTTCCACATATAGTATCATATCATCTACAAACTGTGATAGTTTGACTTCTTCTTTGCCGATTTGAATGCCTTTAATTTCCTTTTGTTCTCTGATTGCTGAGGCTAGGACCTCTAGTACTATGTTGAATAGCAGTGGTGATAATGGACAACCCTGCCGTGTTCCTGACCTTAGCGGAAAAGCTTTCAGCTTTTCTCCATTGAGAATGATATTTGTAGTGGGTTTTTCCCACTGTAAATATAGATAGAGTGCCCTCTATCCCTACACTCTGAAGAGTTTTGATCAGGAAGGGATGCTGTACTTTGTCAAATGCTTTTTCAGCATCTATTGAGAGTATCATATGGTTCTTATTCTTTCTTTTATTAATGTGTTGTATCACATTGATTGATTTTCGGATGTTGAACCAAACTTGTGGCCCTGGAATAAATCCCTCTTGGTTGTGGTGAATGATCCTTTAATGTACTATTGAATCGTACTGGCTAGTATTTTGGTGAGAATTTTTGCATCTGTCTTCATCAAGGATATTGGTCTATAGCTCTCTTTTTTGATGGGATCCTTGTCTGGTTTGGGGATCAAGGTGATGCTGGCTTCTTAAAATGAGTTTGGAAGTTTTCCTTCCATTTCTATTTTTTGGAACAGTTTCAGGAGAATAGGAATTAGTTCTTCTTTAAATGTTTGTTAGAATTCCCCTGGGAAGCCATCTGGCCCTGGGCTTTTGTTTGTTTGGATATTTTTGATGACTGTTTCAATATCCTTACTGGTTATGGGTCTGTTCAGGCTTTCTATTTCTTCCTGTTTCAGTTGTGGTAGTTTATATGTCTCTAGGAATGCATCCATTTCTTCCAGATTGTCCAATTTGTTAGGGTAGAGTTGCTCATAGTATGTTCTTATAATTGTTTGTATTTCTTTGGTGTTAGTTGTTATCTCTCCTCTTTCATTCATGATTTTATTTATTTGGGTCCATTCTCTTTTCTTTTTGTAAGTCTCGCCAGGGGGTTATCAATCTTATTCATTCTTTCAAACTCCTGCTGGGTTTAGGGTTTCTTTGTTGTTATTTCTCCAGCTCCTTTAGGTGTAGGGTTAGGTTGTGTGCCTGAGACCTTTCTTGTTTCTTGAGAAAGGCTTGTACCTCTATATATTTTCCTCTCAGGACTGCCTTCGTTGTGTCCCACAGATTTTAAACCATTGTGTTTTCATTATCATTTTGTTTCCATGAATTTTTTCAATTCTTCTTTAATTTCCTGGTTGACCCATTCATTCTTCAGATGGATGATGTTTACTATCCATGTATTTGGGTTCTTTCCAAATTTCCTCTTATGATTGAGTTCTAGCTTCAGATCGTTGTGGTCTGAAAATATGCAGGGAATGATCCCAATCTTTTGATACTGGTTGAGACCTGATTTAGGACCCAGGATGTGATCTATTCTGGAGAAAGTTCCATGTGCACTAGAGAAGAATATGTATTCTGTTGGTTTGGGATGAAATGCTCTGAATATATCTGTGAAGTCCATCTGGTCCAGTGTGTCATTTAAGACCTTTATTTCCTTGTTGATCTTTTGCTTGGATGATCTGTCCATTTCATTGAGGGGAATGTTAAAGTCCCCTACTATTATTGTGTTATTGTTGATGTGTTTCTTTGATTTAGTTATTAATTGGTTTATATAGTTGGCTGTTCTCACGTTGGCGGCATAGATATTTAAAATTGTTAGATATTCTTGTTGGACAGACCCTTTGAGTATGATATAGTGTCCTTCCACATCTCTTATTATAGTCTTTGCTTAAAGTCTAATTGATCAGATATAAGGATTGCCACTCCTGCTTTCTTCTGATGTTCATTAGTATGGTAAATTCTTTTCCACCCCCTCACTTTAAATCTGGAGGTTTCTTCGATTTAAAATGAGTTTCTTGTAGGCAACATATAGTAGGGTTTTGTTTTTTTATCCATTCTGATACCCTGTGCCTTTTGATTGGGGCATTTAGCCCATTAACATTCAAGGTAACTATTAAGAGATACGAATTTAGTGCCATTGTCTTGCCTGTAAGGTGACTGTTACTGTATATTGTCTCTGTTCCTTTCTTATCTACTATTTTTAGGCTCTCTCTTTGTTTAGAGGACCCCTTTCAATATTTCCTGTAGAGCTGGATTGGTGTTTGCAAATTCATTCAGTTTTTGTTTGTCCTGGAAGCCTTTAATCTCTCCTTTTATTTTCAATGATAGCCTAGCTGGGTATAGTATTCTTGGCTGCATGTTCTTCTCATTTAGTGCTCTGAATATATCATGCCAGTTCTTTCTGGCCTGCCAAGCTCTGTGGATAAGTCTGCTGCCAATCTAATATTTTTACCAATATATGTTACAGACTTTTTTTCCTGGGCTGCTTTCAGGATTTTCTCTTTGTCATTAAGACTTGTAAATTTTACTACTAGGTGATGGGGTATGGACCTATTCTTATTGATTTTGAGGGGCATTCTCTGCACCTCCTGGATTTTGATGCTTGTTCCCTTTGCCATATTGGGGAAATTCTCTCCAATATTCCTTCTGCTCCCCTCTCTCTTTATTCTTCTTCTGGAATCCCAATTATTCTAATGTTGTTTCGTCTTATGGTGTCACTTATCTCTCAAATTCTCCCTTCGTGGTCCAGTAGCTATTTGTCCCTCTTTTGCTCAGCTTCTTTATTCTCTGTCATTTGGTCTTCTATATTGCTAATTCTTTCTTCTGCCTCACTTATCCTAGCAGTGAGAGCCTCCGTTTTTGATTGCGCCTCATTAATAGCTTTTTTTATTTCAATTTGGTTAGATTTTAGTTCTTTTATTTCTTCAGAAAGGGCTTTTATATCTCCAGAGAGGGTTTCCCTAATATCTTCCATGCCTTTTTCGAGGCCAGCTAGAACATTGAGAATCATCATTCTGAACTCTAGATATGACATATTACGAATGTCTGTATTGATTAGGTCCCTAGCATTCAGTACTGCCTATTGTTCCTTCTTGTGGTGAATTTTTCTGCCTTGTCATTTTGTCCAGATAGGAGTATATGAAGGAGCAAGTAAAATACTAAAAGGGTGGCAACAAACCTAGGAAAATATGCTTTAACCAAATCAGAAGAGATCTGAAATTGTGAGGGGGAAGAAAGGGCATAAAAAGAGGTTCATAAAGGAAAAAAAAAAAGAAAAGAAAGAAACGAAACAATTAAGAAAAGAAATTGAATAAAGAAGATGTATAAAAAAGAAAAAAATATATATATATTAGGTAAATTAGTTAAAAAAAGTTAAAAAAGAAAAGGTAAAAGTTAAAAAAATAGCAGATTTGAAAGAAAAATTGAAAAAGAAAAAAAATTAACTACAAGACTAAAGAATCATGGGGAGAAAACCATGAGTTCCGTGCTTTGCTTTCTCCCCTTCTGGAATTCCGCTGCTCTCCTTGGTATTGAAACTGCACTCCTTGGTAGGTGAACTTGGTCTTGGCTGGATTTCCTGTTGATATTGTTGATATTCTGGGGGAGGGGCCTGCTGTAGTGATTCTCAAGTGTCTTTGTGCCAGGCGGAATCATTCCGCCCTTACCAGTGGCCGGGCTGAGTATTCTGCTCGGGTTTGCTTTCGGGAGCTTTTGTTCCCTGAGCACTTTCTGTAGAGTTCCAGAGGATGGGAATGAAAATGGTGGCCTCCCAGTCTCCGGCCGGAGTAGCTGAGAGCCCTTGGACCCACTCCTCAGTGTGCTCTCAGATTACAGCGCCCAAATACTCCCGTCTCCATAGCCTCCGGCCGCACTCTGAGCTCACCCAGTCTGCAACTGGTTCAAGGTAACCCTGAGCTGAGAGCTCACTTCTCGGCTCTGTCTCTGTAGCCAGCTTCCCCATTCTAATACCTTTAAGCTATGCAACACTCAGACACCCCGGATCCTTCTGTGACCCTGCGGGACCTGAGGCCACGCTGACTCTGCTTGGGCTTCACCCCGCTTTAGCCTCTGGAGCAATGTCCATCAGCAGAACAGACTTTTAAAAGTCCTGATTTAATGCCTTGTTGCTCCACCACTTGCCGGGAGCCGGCCCCTCCCCCCGTGACCTATCATCCTGTCGCCTTGGATTCACTTCTCCGCCAGTCCTACCTTTCAGAAAGTGATTGATTTTCTGTTTCTAGAATTGCTCTTCTTCTTCTCTTTGATCTGCTGTTGGATTTGTAGGTGTTTGCAATCTTTAGATAAGCTATCTAGCTGATCTCCTGCTACCTGAAGTAGTCTCAGCCTGCTAGTTCTCTGCCATGTTCACAAAACTGTATTTTTAAATGACTTAATATTATATATTGAAAAGTTCAATTTTCAACCCTCACATACACCCAACACTCTTAGAGACAATTTAAAAAGTTAGAGTGCTGTAGTATATGATAGCAATATACATATCAGTTTTATATTTATACACTAAAAATGGACAGCTTAAATGTGAAGTTAAAATACTATTTCACTTGCAATAGTCTCAAAAAGAATAAAATACTTAAAAATAAATAGAGCAAAAATTGCAGTATGTGTACATGGAAACTATAAAACATCACTGAAGGAAATTAAGGAAGATAAATTTCATTTTCATGGATCAAAGAGTTAATATTTCTAGGACAGCAGTACTCTCCAAAATGATCTATAAATTCTCTGCTAACTTTATAAAAATTCCTCATGATTTTTATGTGAAATTGACAAGCCAATCCTAAAATTCATACAAAAATGCAAGGAGGCTAAAGAATATTTTAAAAAACAATTAGGAGTTAAAATAAAAGAAATAATAAGAAAATTAAAATGAAAAAATTAAATAAAAATAATTTGAAAAAAATTATTTAAGAAAATGCTAGGTGCTGGACACTTCCAGCTGGGACCAAAGTGAGGCAGCTGGGCAGGGGCTGATAGCTTCAGCAGCAACCATAGCATGTAACAGCCTCACAGTGCCTCTCATCTTGGTAAGTGTGTGCTGGGGCTTCCTCAGCTTCTGCACGCCCTGGTTTACCCATAAGGGTCCCAACTGAGGAGTTATTATCACCATGATGGTAACCTGTTCAGTTTGCTGCTATCTCTTTTGCTGATTGCAGTTCCGGCCCAACTCAACCCTCTCTTTGGACCATAGTTGACAAAATGAAACTATCTGATACCTCAGGTATCGTTGGCCTTAAGGAGGAAGACCTGCTCTCCAGTACTCCATCATTGAGGTCACGGAGAGAATTCCTATAGATGCATAGTCAACTCCAAACCCAGACCACCTTCTTTGACTCCCCTCTTTCTACCATTAGCTGCCTTAAATATTCTCACCACATTTGAATATCTTACTCTAAAATGCAGTATTTTTCCCTGTCACTTTTTTACATTTCAATGAATTATTTGCCTACTTAAACCTAAACTGTGCTGACTCTGTACAACGTTGATGCACTTTTCTGGGCTACAAAGTGCTATTCTTCTGGGAAATACATGGCTCTCTCCTGGGAACCTGTGAATTGGAAGATGAATCCTGCCTAGTCACAGCAAGGGACTCAGTGAAGTATTTAACTGTCAGAGGACAGAATCCAGTGGGGACAGTCAGTAGGAGAGCATGTTCTGAGGCAATATCTGTCCCAACAGAATTACACCAAAGTATATTTTCAGGATGACTTTCTTATTTCTTCCATCTACTGGAATAAAATATTTTTCTGCCTTCTGTGGAAAAACAAAAATGCAAGGTGCCAATATAGCCAAAGCAAATTCAAAAAAGAAGGACAAAATTGGAAGACTGATATTTCTTGACCCCAAATCTTACTATAAAGCTGCAGTAACCAAGACTGTGTTGCATTAACGTGAAGATATCCATGTAGATTAATGGATTGGAATTGAGCATCTAGAATAAATATATATATTTTTGTTCCATTGATTTTTTAAAATTAACATATAATGTATTATTTATTTCAAGGGTACAGGTCTGTGAATTATAAGTCTTACATAATTCACAGCACTCACGATAGCACACACTCTCCTCAGTGTCCATCAACCAGCCATCCCATCCCTTCCCTTCCCTCCAGCAGCCCTCAGTTTGTTTCCTGATATTAAGGGTCTCTTATGGTTTGTCTCTCTTCCTGGTCCCATCTTGTTCCATTTTTCCCTCCCTTCTCCCCACAAACCTCCGCCCTGCCTTTCAAATTCCTCATACCAGAGAGATCATATAACTGTCTTTCTCTGATTGACTTATTTCACTTAGCATAATGTCCTCTAGTTCCATTCACATCATTGAAAATGGCAAGATTTCATTTTTTGATAGCTGCATAGTATTCGACTGTATACACATACCACATCTTCTTTATCCATTCATCTGTTGATGGGCCTCTATGTTCTTTCTATAATTTAGCTATTGTGAACATTGCTGCCATAAATATTCAGGTGTACCTGCCCCTTCAGATCACTACATTTATATCTTTAGTGTAAATTCCCAGTAGTGTGATTGCTGGGTCATAGGGTAGCTCTATTTTCAACTTTTTAAAAAGATTTTATTTATTTATTTGACACAGGAGAAGAAGGGAGAGAGACAGAGAGCAGGCACAAGCAGGAGGAATGGCAGGTTTCCTGTAGAGCAGGAAGCTCCATGTGGGGCTTGATCCCAGGACCCTGGGATCATGACCTGTGTAGCCACTTAACCAACCGAGTCACCCAGGCACCCCTATTTTCAACTTTTTGAGGAACCTCCATACTGTTTTCTAGAACACCAAGGAACACAGAGAATAGGGCAGTAAAGAGTGTTGACATTTAATAAATGGGCAGAGGGGAAACAAAAAACCAAAAATCTAGAGGATGTAATGTGGTGGAATAGGAGGACCCTAGGCTTCCCTTGTTACACAAATACTATTGGATAGCTATCAAATCATCCTAAATACTCCAGAAACTGACCTGAAGTAAAGCATAACAAACTCCATAACTAAGGGTAGAAAAGATAAAGAAAATGATACTTTGAAGAAGGTAGAAAATATGAAGACTGTTTGGGAGCTGTTGTAGTAGGGAGGGAGCTGTAGTCATGAAAAAGGATGAGAGACAGACTAACACTCAGAGGAGCACATGGCTTAGCCATTGGTTTGGAAAGCAGAGGGGACAAATTTGTGACTTCTGGGAAACAGCTGGGATGAAAACCTGGAGGTATGAATGTCAGTGAGCTTGGATCTGTGGGATCATGGAGAGTACTGGGACTGTTTTTGAAAGGAAAGAGGGGTGGACATTCCATAAACATACAGGGGTGTTGTAGAAACTCTGGACTCTGGGCAATAAATTAAGCATTACAGAAGGGAGGGGTGGGGGATGGGTAACCAAGTGATGGATATTAAGGAAGGCATGTGTTGTGATGAGCACTGGGTATTATATGCAACTGATGAATCTTTGAACACTACATTAAAAACTACTGATGTATATGTTAGCTAACTGAACATAAAAAATTAAAAATAAAACATACAACATGGAAGGAGTAATCTGAAGTGCCTGGGTAGTTATTTGCTCAACTCAGAGTGCATCCCACAGAGGCAGAGTTCATGGAGAGACCCCTCCAGGAACAAAGGAACAAGCACGTTCCATTTCTTTTTCTTTCCCTTCGGCATAAGCAGAGGGTCACCTGCAGAAACCAGCACAACTCTAATATTTGTTACCTAACTTGCTTAGACAAAGACTTCTCCGCCTGGACTGTGATGGAACTGCCCTTCCCTGTTTTACTTGCATTAGTCTCAGCATGTGGGCACCTCAGCTGGAAAACCTGTCCAAAGCCCTACCCTCAATGTACCTCCTGACTAGGGAGTTTTGTGGATGCTCATATCCAGCAGTGGTGGTGACAGGTCTCATTTCACAAGCAGAGTAAAGTACACCTAGTCAAAATGCACCACAGCTAGGCCAGGGACCAATACTGCCCACAACAGGCAAAGACAGCCTCTACAGACAACTATCCTGAAGGATAAAATGGCCAAGACAAAATAGCAGGGCATAAGGAGCATACATTAGAGACAGACCCAAAACTGCCTGTCCCTGGAAATCAAGGTACATTACATCATAGGGCACTATAGAAAATCTTTTTCATAAGATCATTATCCCTAAGAACAGGAGATGTACCTGACATTCCTAATAGACAGAAACAGGTACAAAATCTTTGACAAAATAAGAAGACAGAGAAATTTAGTCCAAATGAAAGAATAAGACAAGGCCACAGCCAGAGATCAAAGTGAAACAAATATAAGAAACATAACTGATGGAATATTAAAGCAGTGACCAAAAAAATACCCACTGGACTTGAGAAAAGAGGGGAAGACATCAGTGAGACCCTTAATACAGAGATAAGGAATAACAGCATAAATAAAGCTTCAAAAAATGAAATGAGAAATACACTTGAAGGAAGGAAAAGCAAGCAGGATGTAAGAGCAGGGAAACAGATTAATGATCTAGAAGATAGAACAATGGAAAGTAATCAGGCTGAACAAAAGAGAGAAAAAAGAATTACTCAAAACGGGAATAGACAAACAGCAATTAAAGCCTGGAATATTATGGGCTCTAACTGGGATAGAGCCCTGATGGTACAGCCCTGTTCCCATAGAGAAGGCAGGTAAACAACCTGGAGGCAGACAGTGTGGAAACCACAATCTGAAGAGTACCTGGGGCAGAGAGTGGAGAGATTATACATTCTTCTCAGAGCATGTCCCTGAGAGGCAGCTTTCATGGAGACACCTCTACAGGAACAAAGCAGCTGGCCTGGTCAATTTCCCTACACCATCCCTCAGTATAAAGACAGAGCGACCTGTGGTGCCCACACTGCCTGACTACCCTGCATACACCAAACCTCACCCCCCCTACTCTGTTGGAACTTCTTTTCTTTTCTTTTTTAAAATATTTTATTTATTTGAAAGACAGAGATCACAAGCAGGCAGAGAGGCAGGCAGAGAGAGAGAAGGAGAAGTAGGCTCCCCACTGAGCATAGAGCCCAAAGTGGGGCTCCATCCCAGGAACTCTGGATCACCACCTGAGCTGAAGGCAGAGGCTTTAACCGACTGAGCAACCCAGGTGCCCCTGGAACTTCTTTTCTAGTCACACTTGCTTTAGTCACAGTGTGGCAGGTCACTGTCTCAGAAGACAAGCACAAATCTGTGCCCACACCAAGTCTCCTTAAAGGAGATTTTTGCAGGGCTTTAGTTCTAGTGAACATGGTGACAGGTCTCATTTCACAAGGAGACCAGAGCTGTCTTAGTAAAAACTCATCACATTCAGTCCAGGGGCCAAATATTTCTCATAGTAGGCAAAGAGAACTGCTGCAGATGATTGTCTTGAAGCGCAGAGCAGCCAAAACAGAACAGCAGAGCATGAACAGCACACAGCAAAGAGATTTCCTGAAGTACCAGGGCATTGGCACTATATTACCTCTAATCTATAAGCCATTATTGTCAGGAGCAAGGGAAATAACTGGCTTTTCTAACATATGGAAGGAGGCAAAGACTTAGACAAAATAAGAAGGCAGAAGAATTTGTCCCAAATGAAAGGATAAGATAAGGCTATGGGCAAAACAAATATGAACAAAACAAATATAAATAACATGCCTGATGGAGAAATAAGAGCAAAAATCATAAGGATTCTCACTGGGCTTTAGAAAGAATAGAAGTATTAGTGACACCATTACCACAGAGATAAATGAGTTATAAAAGTATTAGATATGAAGAGTACAAAAAACAAGATGAGAAAAATGCTCACTACAATGAACAGTGGGCTGGAAGGACCAGAGGCATGAAAAAATGACCTAGAAGACAAAGTAATGGAAGAAATGAAGCTGAATAAAAGAGAGAAACAAGATTTATGCAACAGGAGGCTAGAGATAGGGAACTCAGTGACTCCATCAAATGAAATAACATTCCTCTTATAGAAATTCCATAAGAAGGTGGAGTCAAGATGGCAGAGAAGTAGCAGGCTGAGACTAATTCAGCTAGCAGGAGATCAGCTAGATAGCTTATCTAAAGATTGCAAACACCTGCAAATCCATCGGCAAATGGAAGAGAAGGAGAACAGCAATTCTGGAAACAGAAAAACAACCACTTTCTGAAAGGTAGGACCAGCGGAGAAGTGAATCCAAAGCGACGGGAAGATAGACCCCGGGGGGAGGGGCCGGCTCCCGGCAAGCGGCAGAGCAACAGAGCACAAAATCAGGACTTTTAAAAGTCTGTTCCACTGAGGGTCATCGCTCCAGAGGCTAGACCGGGGTCAGCGTGGCCTCAGGTCCCGCAGGGTCACAGAAGGATCGGGGGTGTCTGAGTGTCGCAGAGCTTGCGGGTATTGAAACGGGAAAACCGGCTACAGAGACAGAGCTGAAAGTAAGATCACAGCTCGGGGTTACCTTGAACCAGTCGCAGGATCAGTGAGCTCCGAGCGCAGCCAGAGGTCAGGCAGACGGGAGTTACTGAGCGCTGTTCTCTGAGGGCACACTGAGGAGTGGGGCCCCGGGCTCTTGGCTCCTCCAGGCCAGAGACCAGGAGGCCGCCATTTGTATTCCCATCCTCAAAAACTCTAGAGAAAGCGCTCAGGGAACAAAAGCTCCTGAAAGCAAACCCAAGCCTGGGGCAAAGACACTTCAGAATCACTACACCAGGCCCCTCCCCCAGAAGATCAACAAGAAATCCAGCCAAGACCAAGTTCACCTACCAAGGAGTGCGGTTTCAATACCAAGGACTGCAGCAGAATTCCAGAGGAGGAGAAAGCAAAGCATGGAACTCATGGCTTTCTCCCTGTGATTTTTTTAGTCTTGCAGTTAATTTAATTTTTTTCTTTTTCATTTTTTTCTCTTCTTCTGCTAAAATTTTTTTAACTTTTACCCTTTTCTTTTTTAACATTTTTTAACTAGTTTATCTAATATATATATATTTTTCTTTTTAATATTTTTCTTTATTCATTTTTTAAAATTAGTTTCTTTTCTTTTTTTTCTTCTTTTTCTTTCTTTCTTTTTGAACCTCGTTTTATCTGCTTTCTCCCCCCTCACGATTTGGGATCTCTTCTGATTTGGGTAAAGTATATTTACTTGGGCCTGTTGCCACCCATTTAGTATTTTACTTGCTCCTTCATATACTCTTATCTGGACAAAATGACAAGACGGAAAAATTCACCACAAAAAAAAAGAACAAGAGGCAGTACCGAAGGCTAGGGACCTAACCAATACAGACATTGATAATATGTCAGATCTAGAGTTCAGATTGACAATTTTCAAGGTTCTAGCCGGGCTTGAAAAAGGCATGGAAGTTATTAGAGAAACCCTCTCGAGAGATATAAAAGCCCTTTCTGGAGAAATAAAAGAACTAAAATCTAACCAAGTTGAAATCATAAAAGCTATTAATGAGGTGCAATCAAAAATGGAGGCTCTCACTGCTAGGATAAATGAGGCAAAAGAAAGAATTAGTGCTATAGAAGACCAAATGACAGAGAATAAAGAAGCTGAGCAAAAATGGGACAAACAGCTACTGGACCACCAGGGGAGAATTCGAGAAATAAATGACACCATAAGATGAAACAACATTAGAATAATTGGGATTCCAGAAGAAGAAGAAAGAGAGAGGGGAGCAGAATGTATACTGGAGAAAATTATTGGGGAGAATTTCCCCAATATGGCAAAGGGAACGAGCATCAAAATTCAGGAGGTTCAGAGAACGCCCCTCAAAATCAATAAGAATAGGCACACACCCTGTCAACTAATAGTAAAATTTACAAGTCTCAGTAACTAAGAGAAAATCCTGAAAGCAGCCCGGGAAATAAATCTGTAACATACAATGGTAAAAATATTAGATTGGCAGCTGACTTATCCACAGAGACCTGGCAGGCCAGAAAGAGCTGGCATTATATTTTCAGAGCACTAAACGAGAAAAACATGCAGCCAAGAATACTATATCCAGGTAGGCTATCATTGAAAATAGAAGGAGAGATTAAAAGCTTCCAGGACAAACAAAAACTGAAAGAATTTGCAAACACCAAACCAGCTCTACAGGAAATATTGAAAGGGGTTCTCTAAGCAAAGAGAGAGCCTAAAAATAGTAGATAAGAAAGGAACAGAGAAAATATACAGTAACACTCACCTTACAGACAAAACAATGGCACTAAATTCATATCTCTCAATAGTTACCCTAAATGTTAATGGGCTGAATGCCCCAATCAAAAGACACAGGGTATCAGAATGGATAAAAAAACAAACCCATCTATATGTTGCCTCCAAGAAACTCATTTTAAGCCCGAAGACACCTCCAGATTTAAAGTGAGGGGTGGAAAAGAATTTACCATGCTAATGGACATCAGAAGAAAGCAGGAATGGCAATCCTTATATCAGATCAATTAGATTTTAACCCAAAGTCTATAATAAGAGATGAGGAAGGACACTATATCATACTCCAAGGGTCTGTCCAACAAGAAGATCTAACAATTTTAAATATTTATGCCCCCAACGTGAGAACAGCCAACTATATAAACCAATTAATAACACAATCAAAGAAACACATCAACAATAATACATTAATAGTAGGGGACTTTAACACTCCCCTCACTGAAATGGACAGATCATCCAAGCAAAAGATCAGCAAGGAAATAAAGGCCTTAAACGACACAGTGGACCAGATGGACATTACAGATATATTCAGAACATTTCATCCCAAAGCAACAGAATACACATTCTTCTCTAGTGCACATGGAACATTTTCCAGAATAGATCAAATCCTTAAATCAGGACTCAACCGGTATCAAAAGATTCGGATCATTCCCTGCATATTTTCAGACCACAGTGCTCGGAAGCTAGAACTCAACCACAATAGGAAGTTTGGAAAGAACCAAAATACATAGAGACTAAACAGCATCCTTCTAAAGAATGAATAGGTCAACTGGGAAATTAAAGAAGAATTGAAAAAAACCATGGAAGCAAATGATAATGAAAATACAACAGTTCAAAAGCTGTGGGACACAACAAAGGCAGTCCTGAGAGGAAAATATATAGCGGTACAAGCCTTTCTCAAGAAACAAGAAAGGTCTCAGGTACACAACCTAACCCTACACCTAAAGGAGCTGGAGAAAAAACAAGAAAGAAACCCTAATCCCAGCAGGAGAAGAGAAATCATAAAG
>NC_081575.1:62037531-62040113 GCF_022355385.1 Mustela nigripes | reverse complement strand
ATGGGGGCTTAAATGGGTAGGAGAAGAATCAATGAAACAAGATGGGATAGGGAGGGAGACAAACCATAAGTGACTCTTAATCTCACAAAACAAACTGAGGTTTGCTGGGGGGAGGGGGTTGGGAGAAGGGGGGTGGGGTTATGGACATTGGGGAGGGTATGTGCTTTGGTGAGTGCTGTGAAGTGTGTAAACCTGTCGATTCACAGACCTGTAACCCTGGGGATAAAAATACATGTTTATAAAAAAGAAAAAATTTTTTAAAAATTTTAAAAAGTATAAATAAATAAATAAATAAATAAAAAGAAATTTATAATGTAAAAAAAAAAAATTCCATAAGAAGAAAAGAAAGAAAATGGGGCAGATAATTTATATGAAGAAATCATAGCTGAAAACTTCCCTTATCTGGGGAAGAAAACAGACATCCTGATCCAGGACGCACAGAGCACTCCCATCACAGTCTAAAAGGCAGGTTAACATCAAGATATTGTGTAGTTAAATTTGCAGAATATAGTGATAAAGAAAAAAAAGTTGAAAAGGAGAAGGACAAGAGAAGTCCCTGACTTACAAGGGAACACCCATAAAGCTAGCTAGAGATTTTTGAACAGAAGCTTGACAAGCCAGAAGGCAGTGGCATGATATGGTCAACATCAATGGGAAAAAATACCCAACCAAAAATTCTCTATCCAGCAAGGCTATCATTCAGAATAGAAGGAAAGATGAAGAGTTTCGCAAAACAACAAAAACCAAAGGAGTTTGTGACCATTAAACCAGACCTGCAAGAAATATTAAAAGGGAATCTTTAGGTGGCAAGCAAAGACTAAAAATGACAAAATCATGAAAAGAACAGAGAGAGTCTCCAAAAACAATAAAAAAACAAGTGACAAAATGACACCACATACATGTATCAGTAATTACACTGAAAGTAAATGCACTAAACACCCTCAGTCAAAAGAAACAGGGTGTCAGAATGGATAGAAAAACAAGAGCCATCTATATGCTGTTTACAAGAGACTCATTTGAGCAAAAGACACCTGCAAAGGATGAATACCCAACTTTTGTTGCAACATGGACAAGACTGGAAGAGATTATGCTGAGTGAAATAAGTCAAGCAGAGAGAGTCAATTATCATATGGTTTCACTTATTTGTGGGGCATAACAAATATTATGGAGGATAAGGGCTGTTAGAGAGGAGAAGGGAGTTTGGGTAAATTGAAAAGGGAGGTGAATCATGAGAGACTGTGGACTCTGAAAAACAATCTGAGGGATTTGAAGTGGCGGGGTGTGGGAGGTTGTGGTACCAGGTGGTGGGTATTATAAAGGGCACGGATTGCATGGAGCACTGGGTGCAGTGAAAAAATAATGAATACTGTTTTTCTGAAAATAAATAAATTGAAAAAAAAAGAAATGGAAAGAAAAAAAAAGACACCTGCAGATTGAAAGTAAGCTGTTCAAGAAAGACTTACCACCCAAATGGATGTCAAAATAAATAAATAAATAAATAAATAAATAAACCACACTAGAGTAGTAATACTTATACCAGATGAATTAGACTTTATTTATTTTTTATTTTATTTTGTTTTTTTTATGAATTATACTTTAAGCCAAAGGGTGTAACAAGAGATGAAGAAGGGCACTATATTATAATAAAGGGAACTATCCAACAAGAATATCTAACAACTGTAAATATTTATGCCCCCAACACTGGAGCACCTAAATATATAAAACAATTAATAACAAACATGAAGGAAATCATTGATAATAATACAAATGTGGTAGGGGATTTTAACACTTCACTTACACCAGTTGGGAGATCATCTAATCAGAAAATCAACAAGGAAACAATGGATTGGAATGACACACCAGACCAGAAGGACTTAACAGCTATATTCAGAAGAATCCATCCTGAAGCTGAAGCATACACATTCTTTTCAAGTGCACATGGGACATTCTCCAGAAGAGATCAAATACTACATTGCAAAACAGGCCTCAGCAAGTACAGAACGTTTGAGATCATACCATGCATCCTTTCTGACCGCAATGCTATGAAACGTCAACCACAAGAACAAAATTTTGGAAAGACCACAAATACATAGAGGTTAAACAACATGTTACTAAACAATGAAGGGGGCAATCAGGAAAACAAAGAAGAAATTTAAAAATACATGGAAACAAATGAAAATAAAAACACAGCAGTAAAACTCCTTTGGACTGCAGCAAAAGCAGTTCCAAGAGGGAAGTATACAGCAATATAGGCCTACCTCAAGAACCAAGAAAAATCTCAAATATACAACTTAACCTTACACCTAAAGGAACTAGAAAAGGAACAACAAATGAAGCCTAAAGCTAGCAGAAGGCAGGACATAATAAATATTAGAGCAGAAATTAATGATATAGAAACAAACAAACAAAAACCCAGTAGAAGAGATCAATGAAATCAGGAGCTGTTTCTTTGGGGAAAAAATGATAAATCTCTAGGCAGATCTATCAAAAAGAAAAAAGGAAGGACCTAAATAAATAAATTTTCAAATGAGAGAGAAATAATAACCAATGCTACAGAAATACAGTTACAAGACAATATTATG
>NC_081575.1:62028947-62037521 GCF_022355385.1 Mustela nigripes | reverse complement strand
AAAAACTAAATGGCAACAAACTGGACAAATTGAAAGAAATCCATAAATTCCTAGAAATATATAAACAACCAAAAACTAAATGGCAACAAACTGGACAAATTGAAAGAAATCCATAAATTCCTAGAAATATATAAGCATATATAAATATATAAACAACCTAGAAATATATAAAAAACTAAAACAGGAAGAAATAGAAAACTTTAGTGTACTGATAATGAGTGAAGAAATTGAATCAGCAATCAAAAATCTCCCAACAAGCAAAATTCTAGGGTCAGATGACTTCACAGGAAGATTTACCCAACGTTTACAGAAGAGTTAATACCTATTCTTCTCAAATTATTCCAAAAATTAGAAAATATAGAAAACCTTCCAAATTTAATCTATCAGGCCATCATTATCCTTATACCAAAACCAGATAAAGACTCCAGGGAAAAAGAGAAGTACAGATCAATATCCCTGATTGTACACAGATGCAAAAATTCTCAATGAAATACTAACAAAGTCAGACAATACATTTAAGAATCATTCATGACAACCAAGTGGGATTTATTCTTGGACTGCATATGTGGTTCAGCATTCACCAATTAGTGTAATATACCACATTAATAAAAGAAAGGATAAGAACTCTATGATCCTCTCAGTAAATGCAGAAAAAGCATCTGACATATTACAACATCCATTCATGAAAAAAATCCTCAACAAAGTAGGATTAGAAGGAACCTCACTCAACAAAATAAAGACTATATATGATAAATCCACAGCTAATATCATGCTCATTGGGGAAAACCTGAAAGCCTTTCCTTTATGGTCAGGAATAAGACAGGGACGTCTACTCCTACCACTATTAGTTAACATAGAAATCCTAGAAATCCTAGCCACAGGAATCAGAAAACATGAAGAAATAAAAGGCATGCAAAATGGAAAGAAAGAAGTAAAATTTTCATTATTTGCAGATAAGCTACTCTATATAGAAAACCCAAAAGTCCCTACCATAAATTGCTAGAACTGATAATAAATTCAGTAATGTCTCAGGAAATAAAATCAACTTGAAGAAATAACTTGCATTTCTATATACCAATTATGAAGCAGCAGGAAGAACAATCAAAGAATCAATCCCATTTACTCTTGCACCAAAAAATGTAAGATACCTAGGAATAAACCTAACCAAAGAGGTTAAAGATCTCTACTCTGAAAACTATAAAGCACTGATGAAAGAAATTAATGATGGTAAAGAAATAGAAGAATATCATGGTTATGTCCTGGAAGAACAAATATTCTTAAAATGTCTGTATTATCCAAAGCAATCTACACATTTAATGCAATCCTTACAAAATACCAAGAGCATTTTACACTGAGCTGGAACAAACAATTCTAAACTTTGTATGGAACCACAAAAGAATTGCTAAAGCAATTAAAAAAAAGAAAACCGATGTTTGATTTATTACAATCCCAGATTTGCACTTCAAATCTGTAGGGATCAAAACAGACTACCACAAGTATAAACACATCGATCAATAGAACAGAATAGAAAACCCAGAAATGAACCCACAGCTATTTGGTCAATTAATCTTTGACAAAGCAGAAAAGAATACCCAATGAGAAAAAGTCTGTTCAGAAATTGATGTTGAGGTATCTGGTAAGCAACAGCAAAAGAATGAAACTGAAACACTTTTTAACACCATGCAGAAAAATAATTTGGACCCTGACGGACTATATTTGAAACTCATCTGTCCATTTACTGGCAGTGCAATCTTGAACAAGTTTTATGACCTCTCTGTACCTTCATTTTCCCATCTGGGAACTAACAGTAATAGTAGTGAATTACATCATAAACTAGTTATGAGATTTAAATGAGTTTAGGTTATGTAAATTACTTTAAAAGGTGTGTGGCATATTTTAAGTACTCTGCTTTTTCATGGCTTGTTAACATTATATTATAGAAAAAAAAAACGTTAATGGCTACAGAAAGTTGAATGTGTTTATAGGCCACATGGTAGGAGACAGGAAAAGATGAAAGACTGAGTGAGAGGAGAGGGTAAATGAGAAAAACTGACAAAGTAAGGTCCAATTTCTGGTGGAGGATTTAAGGGGAACAAGTTATTAGCACGACTGATTAGCTGTGAATAGAAAGAGAGTTGTGTATTTTGGATTGGGGAGAGGAGGTGAGGTAGTTGTAGTCATAGATAAACAAATGTGTATATAGTAGTTCTTTCATGGTAGCTTTATTTTTCTCTGTGACATATGAGGTGACATTGTTTGCAGAAAGCAGGGACTTTGGGGCTTTGGGAGGTATTTGTTGCTTCCCAATGTGAAGTAAAGTGAGAACTGATATGAAATCCATCTAGCATGAGGGTCTAGCTTAAATTGAAGACTTCACATTTTTTAAAAGCAAACATTTGTGTTCTAGGTGATTTTCTCCAGGTTTAGGAGATGTTTTAGGTAGTTCCAATGTAGGTGCTGAATAGAGATGGTGGAGCAGAAGTTAAGGGGATGAAAGATTAGAGGGTGTTGGCAACAAAGGGGATTGGGCAGGGTAGGGAAGGAAATGAAACCCTGAAGACAGATGGGGAGAGAGGAAGGGGCTAAGAGACTGGAGAGAATGGGGTGGTTGAAGAGCATGGATGAGTGACTGACTAGGCTCTGACACTAACTAGCTTGTGACTTTGGACAGATCATCTCCTTAATGGGACTCCAGTTTCTTTTGTTAAAATGAAAATGCTGAAAGATGGGATCTTTATTACAGTCCTTTTCACATTCTGGGCTACTTTTTTTCTTCTCCTGTCATAGCACTGCCATCTAGTGTATATAAAGGATATAGACGGGAGGCTATAAAGAAGAAATATAAAACAATCAGTTTAAGAAAATAAAAATAAGTCACGCAGAGAGAGTCAATTATCATATGGTTTCACTTATTTGTGGAGCATAACAAATAACATGGAGGACATAGGGATATGGAGAGGAGAAGGGAGTTGAGGGAAATTGGAAGGGGAGATGAACTATGAGAGACTATGGACTCTGAAAAACAATCTGAGGGTGGGTATTATGGAGGGCACATATGGCATGGAGCACTGGATGTGGTGCATAAACAATGAATTCTGTTACGCTGAAAAGAATTTAAAAATAAAATAAAATAAAAATTGCAAGCACATGCATTTATGAATAGTAATGACAAAGCTGGATAGTTTATATCTCAGATTTTCCAGTCATGCTTGCCTTTCTCCCCCCGGTATATTTTCATTCTCATGAATCTTGTGTCCCATTTTCCCTAGGCATCAGTACTACTCAGAGAGCCCCCATTTAATTTCTGCCTATAAAAGGAACATAACTTCAGATATTCCCTATTCAGAGTTTCCAAGTAAATAAAAGCTTTCTGAGGTCCAAAACAACGGATGTCTAATGTTGAGTTTGGATGACATTAAAATTGGTGACAAATATATTCTGGATCCATGAAACCCCTTCAAATCATCTTCTTCCGTAATGGGTAGCATTTATTCTAACTTTGCTGGAAATTCGGGAGGTGTGAGTTGGTTAGAGAAAGTGGGAGAAGTAGTGAAATGAGAACATGGCATAAAAAAAGCATTTTTAATGAATAATAAATTTAAAATATTCATTAATTTATTAACACCATGTTAACAATATTGTGCAGTATAAAACACACAGACTTTGGATTTTCTCATATTTGGGTTTAGTGTTATAAGGAAGAAGTGACTTCACTTAACTGGTGTGTTGGCGGATTGGTGAGGGGATTTCAGTTTAGGGATGATTTCTTTCAGGGTAAACCAGGATTTTGAAGTAAATCATACCTGTTCAAAATGGGAAGCCAAAATCTGCTTTGGTTTTTTTTTTTTTTCTAGATTTACACTGAAATTTTTAAGTTATTTTTTACTGTGTTATGTTAGTCACCATACAATACATCATTAGTTTTTGATGTAGTGTTCCAGGATTCATTGTTTATATATTACACCCAGTGCTCCATTCAATCTATGCATTCCTTAATAACCACCACTAGAGTCACCCATCCCCCCACTCCCCTCCTGTTTAAAACCCTCAGTTTGTTTCTCAGTGTCCACAATCTCTCATGGTTCATCTGCCCTCCCCCCCCCCCCCCGCTTCATTTTTCCTTTACTTCTCCTAATGTCCTCCATGCTATTCCTTATGTTCCACAAATAAGTGAAACCATATGATAATTGACTTTCTCTGATTGACTTATTTCACTCAGCATAATCTCCTCCAGTCCCATCCATGTTGATGCTAAACTTTGGTATTCATCCTTTCTGATGAATGAGTAATACTCCATTGTATATATGGACCATACCTTGTTTATCCTTTCATCTGTTGAAGGGCATCTTGGTTCCTTCCAGTTTGGCTATTGTGGACATTGCTGCTATGAACATTGGGGTACATTATTTGAAAGTAAGTGATATTATCTCACCATTCTAAATGACTTTGCTCCCCTATATTACTTCTTTCAGGGCACATAAATCTTTTATTTACAAGAATAAACAGTTGCATAAATCTGTTTCTTATTCTTGTTAACGTGCTTTTTCTCTATCACTGTTCAGATAGCAGAATCTATAGCTATTGATTTCATTTCTTCCCCACACATACTATTCTTAAACCCCATATCATTTTTGCCCTAATCATGTCCTTGAACTTTTCTTCCATGTCTGGCTTTTATGCTAAATCTAATTATTTTTGTTCTTCACACTCTGACTTTTATGTTTAATTTTACAGAGCTGATTACCCTTGTCTTCATGAAATATCCTTTCTTATATTTCTTATAAATTATACATTCTTTTTAACGTTTTTAATTTATTTTTTATTTCTTTAAGATTTTTATTTATTTGCTTGACAGAGAGAGACACAGCAAGAGAGGCAACACAAGTAGAAAGAGTGGGAGAGGGAGAAGCAGGGCTTGATCCCAGGACCCTGGGATCATGACCTGAGCTGAAGGCAGATGCTTAACAACTGAGCCACCCAGGCACTCCCAAATTATACATTCTTATTTCTCCTCTTTTTCTATGACCATAGCTTCTTATTTTTCTTTCCTAACTTGTCATCCTCCTCCTACTATATCTAGATATTATGCTGATGCTGCTTTTTTTGCTACTCTTCCTCAGATGCCTTTATTCTCTTGAATTCTCAATAATCCAATAAATGAAATAATTCTATAAATAAATGAATAATTCAATAAATAAAATGGCTTCAAATAATCCATCTTTAGTGATAACTTCAAAATTTCCATATCTAGTCTTAATCATTAGTTTGTTTACAGCAGCCTATATATACTTTACCATTTCTACTTGAATAAATCATAATTAGGTTCACAACTGAAGTTCTTAGGTTTTTTCTTAAATTAGATTCTCTTCTTGAATTTAGCATAAATTTCACAGTCCTTAGGTTAAAATTCTTGGGATTGTCTTCTTTTTAAAGATTATCCTTGACTCTTTACTGTCTTGTATGTTTGTGTAATCTATTCACTACATGTAGTTCCTCAGAGACACTTTGTTTGTTTTCATTTTGCTATTGTTGGTGCCATTTCCTTTTTGAAGTTCCTGTTGTCTTCTGTGGTTGAGTCTGTCTCAAGTTGCATCTGTTTTGGGAAACCTTCCCAATGACACTAACTAGAAGTGTTCCCTCTACAACAGATATCTATAATGCCTGTATGGCATAAACATACATCAGTCCATTACTACTGCTTGAGCATGTGTCTTATTTTTCAAACTAATTACAGATTCCTGGGGAGCAGTGACATTGTCTTATTTGTATCTCCCATTTAGCATAGAATTTCAAAAATATACTTAAATATTTGGTTGATAAATGTACTAACCCCCACCATATGATGTTGGAGGGAAACTCTCTTCTGATTCAGAATATCATGGAGACAAAGAATATGAAGTTTTGTGGGAATAAAAATTGCCATATTTATAGCCAGGTATCACAATTTGAAACCTTTCATATTTTGTTTTTGAAGATTGCACATCAGAGAATCATCTTGCGTTTTTCCTTCTGAAAAGCAGTGAAACATTTTAGAAGAGGAATATAAATTAAGCCATCATAGTCACGTGCCCTTATTCAACTATAAGAAGGACATACTTAGCCTCGAGATATTTTTACAATTATAGATTATAGGGCTCACGTTTGGTATTAAATCAAAATAATACAGAAAGGTGATCAGAAAAAAATTGCAAAAATCACCGAAAATGCTACCACATTTTGGTTATTCTCCTGAAATCTCTTTATGTATGCACATACCTACATATATATATATTTTTTGATAAATGTTATTATATAATTCATAAATATTTCCAAGTATTTTTAAATCCATACTCTCTTTTGATTAACAGAAAAACTTGCACCCTTCTGGGGCATTTGCTGTGAAATTTCACAGTAAATTAACATGACCTAAAATTTTATTTTTGTTTATTATTATTATTAACATTATTATTATTTTTAGAGAGAGAGAGCATGTGTGGGCTGGGGTGGGGAAGAAAAGGGGCAGAAAGAGAGGGAGAGGAGTCTTAAGCAGCTTCATGCCTAGCACAGAGCCTGATGTGGGGCTCCATCTCATGACCCCAAGTTCATGACCTGAGCCAAAATCTAGAGTCAGACACTTGACCAACTGAGTCCTCCAGGTGCTCTGACCTAACTCGATTTTAGACAGAAGTAATTAAGAAAGGTGAAACATTTTGATTTGATCTTAAAAGTTACAATTTTTTCTTTAATCTTCAGGTTGACACTGGTTTGCTTTCTATGAATTTATTTATCTTGGGTAATATGGAACATAAGGTATAGCATAGGTATTTAAAAATAATTTAATAAACATTTTGTCAGAGGAGAAGCTGAGAGCTGCTTAAAAGAAAAAGATTTGATGGTAGCTTGCCTTTCTTCTGTGGCCTTAAATTGTTCACCTCTTGGTAGCAAATCTGTGTATTCCTCTCAACAAAATAAAATCTTATAATTAACTGTCCCTATTCCCCTTTCTTGAGAAAACGTATAGAATATCCATTTTAATTTGGTATGCTGCTTTCTTTCGAGAGTTTTATTGTTCCAATTCCAAACTAAATAAATGATCTTTCTGACAACATAAAGCACTACCTTTAAAGGGAGTTTGGTAAATATATTTTTCTTCTATCTTTTCAAGGTGTTTAATAGTGCGTATAGATTAAGTAGCTCACCTGTTAATTTGGTTCTGTTTCCATATAAGATATAAATGACATAACTAGTACCACACTCTTCATTTTCTTTCTCTATTTCCTTCCTGTTATCTCTTCTACCTCAGATTTCCACATTTCATAAATCTGTTTCCTTCGTCCCTGCTGCTACTCTAGCTCAACTGTCCACTGTGTTTCCTGTCCAAAGTGGCTTCCTAATGGTCTTCCTGTTTCCATCTTACAATTGTTTTTCAAAGAACCAACTCCTGGTGTCATTGATTTTTTTCTATTTTTTGCCTTTGTTGTTGTTTCTATATCATTTATTTCTACCCCAATCTTTATGATTTGCCTCTTTCTTCTGGCTTTAGGCTTAGTGTGTTTTTCTTCTAGCTTCTTTAGGTGTAAGGTTAGGTTGCTTACTTTTTTTTTCCTTGTTTTTTTCAGGCAGGCCTTCATTGGTATATACTTCCCTCTTAGGGTGGCTTTTGTTGTATCCCAGAGGTTTTGTACCACTGTGTTTTCATTTTCAATTATTTCCATTTATTCTATTTTTCTCCTTTGATTTTGTGATTGAACTGTTTATTGTTTAGTAGCATGTTCTTTAACCTCCCTGTTAAATTTTTTCTTGTGATTGACTTCAAGTTTCATTTCATTGTGGTCAGAAAATATGCATGGTATGATCTTAGTGTTTTTTTAGTAATTGAGACCAGTTTTGTGGCTTAATATGTGATCTATTCTGATGAATGTCCCATGTGTACTTGAAAATAATGTGTATTCTGATATTTTAGGATGGAATGATCTGAATATATCTGTTAAGACCATATAGTGTGTCATTCAAAGCAATTGTGTCCTTGTTGATTTTCTCCTTAGATGATGGGGTTATAGATATGAGTGGGATGTTAATGTTCCTTACTCTTATTGTATTAGTATATATGAGTTTCTTTACATTTGTTATTAAATGTTTCATATATTTGGGTGCTTTCTTATTGGGGGCATAAATATATACAATTGTTAGATCTTGTTTCATTGTTCTCTTTATGATTATATAATTGCCTTCTTTATGTCTTTGTTTTAAAGTCTAGTTTTTCTGACATAAGTATTGTTACTCAAGCATTCTTTTGATATCCATTTGCATGATAAATGTTTCTCCATCCCCTCACTCTCAATATGCAGGCATCTTTAGTTCTAAAATGGGTGTCTTATAGGCAGCATACAGATTTTTAAATCCATTCTGACACCAGCATCTTTTGATTTGAACCTTTGTTCCATTTATATATATATATTATTTTTATTAATTTTTTATTTTTTATAAACATATATTTTTATCGCCAGGGGTACAGGTCTGTGAATCACCAGGTTTACACACTTCACAACACTCACCCAAGCACATACCCTCCCCAATGTCCATAATCCCACCCCC
>NC_081575.1:62010409-62028547 GCF_022355385.1 Mustela nigripes | reverse complement strand
TAAATGTTTGGTAGAATTCCCCCGGGAAGCCGTCTGGCCCTGGGCTTTTGTTTGTTTGGAGATTTTTAATGACTGTTTCAATCTCCTTACTGGTTATGGGTCTGTTCAGGCTTTCTATTTCTTCCTGGTTCAGTTGTGGTAGTTTATATGTTTCTAGGAATGCATTTGAAGTAGTTACTGATAGGCATTCAGTGCCATTTTATTACTGGCTTTTTGTTGCTGTTGTTGTTTCTAGAGATTTCCTGTATCTTTCTTGTCATTGTCAACTTTTATCTTTCTTTTCCACTCAAAGAATTCCTTTTATTATTTCTTGCAGACTTAGTTTAATGGTCATGAACTCCATTAGTTTTTGTTTGCCTGGGAATAATAAAATCTGTTTATATCTTCTTCTGTCGTGAGTCATAGCTTTGCAAGATAGAGCAATTCTCAGGTGTAGATTTTTCCCACTCAGCGCTTTGAATATATCATGCAGCTTTCTTCTGGTTTGCCAAATTTCTGTTGAGAAATCTGCAGCTAACCTTACATGTTTCCTTTGTGAGTTAAGGACTTCTTTTGTCTTGCTTCTTTTAAGATTTTTTATCAGTATATTTTACAAATTTCATTACATCTCTTCCTAATTATGTTGGGAGTTCTCTGTGCCTCTGAGATCTGGATGTCTCTTTTCTTTCCCAGATTAGGGACATTTTAGCAATTATATCAAATAAATTATTTACCCCTTTTCCTCTCTTCTTATTCTGGGAATCCTTTAGTACAAATATTATTACATTTGATGGAGTCACTGAATTTCTTAAGTTTATTCCTGTGTTCTAAAATTCTTTTCCTTTTTTGTTCAGCTTCTTTATTTTCTATAATTTTTCTTCTATATCACTCATTCATTCCCCTGCTTTTTCCACCTTTGTGGTCATTACATACAATCTGTTTTGAATATCAGTTAATGCATTTTTAATCAATCATTTTTTGTAATGATTGTTTTCTTAAACTCTTATGTCTTTGGTAAGGGCCTCCCTGAAGTCTTCTTTTCTTTTCTAAGGGCCAGTGAGTGTCCTTATGATTGTTGCCTTAAATTATTTAAATCATCCATCATATATATATTACTTATATCTCTTTCCTTTAGATTCTCACTTATCTTGTTCTTTCATTTGGAATGGAGTCCTTTGTTTTCCCTTTTGTCTAAGTCTCTGCCTTCTCCTGTATGTCAGAAAAGCCCATTATATTTTCTCCTCCTGAGGGTAATGGCTTTATGAAGAAGAGGTTATATAATGGGCAAAGCCTGGTGCTTCAGGAAATGTCTCTGATGTTTTCTGATTGCACTCTACTTTTGTGTTTTGGCTGCTCTTTCAGTCCAGTCATGTGCAGTGGCTATCCTTGCCTGGGATAGGCAGTGTTTTGTGCTTGGCCAGAGTGTGGCAAATTTTAACTAGGTAAGGTCTCGTCTGCCTTTTAAATGAGACCTGATCCTGCTTTTAATAGGACTGAAGCCCTGCATAACTTTCTGGTCAGGAGACATGGTATGGGCAGTAGTTTCTGCTGGTTTTCTAAGGAAGGGGACCATTCCTCTGGAACTGATATAAACTTGACTGAAAAGGGCAGCCCCACCACAGTGCAGGATTATGTGGCTTGGTGTAAGGAGGTTATGTACCCAGTGTCAGTGTTGTGGCACTTACCACATATGGCTCTGCATTTATTCTGAGGGATTGCGGTAGAGAAATGGCACCAACCATTTCTTTTGTCCCCAGAATGGCATCTCCCTGAATGCTGCCTCTCAGGGAAACATTCTGACAAGAATGAATAATCTCCCCACTTATAAGACCTGGATATTTTTTAGATCCCTGTTTCCACTCTCCACCTCTGGGTTGTTTTCCTGCCTTCTCTTTAGGAACATCACAGTGCTCTGAGGGCTCTGTCCAGCCACACCTAATAACTTTTTTAAAAACTCCAGATTTAGGGATATGGTGTGGGCAGGTCCTTGTGCTGGTCTTCTGGAGGAGGTACCCCTGCCTGCCACCCACTAGGATTGAGACAAGTTTGATTGACAAGCAGTCCTACCAGAGTGCTGGTGTGTGACTGTTGGTGTAAAGAGTTTAGGCATCCAGTGTTATCGCTGTGCTGCTTCCTGAAGGTGGCTCTATGTTTATGCTGAGGGATGGGGGAGAGAAATGGCATGAGCTGGCTCCTTTGTCCCAGAGAGGAGTCTCTATGAATGTACTCCAAAAGGAGTGAATAATCCTCCTCCCCATGTGCCCCAGGCATTCTTCAGATTGCTGTTTCCACACTGCCCCCAGGTTTTTTGCCTGTCTCCTCTTTAAGTATAGAGCAGTACCCTCAGGGCTCTATCCAAGCCAAGTCCACTGACCATAAAACTCTAGTCTTTTTGGTGGGAACAGAGGGAGAGGGAGAATCTCAAGTGACTTCCACATCCAGTGTGGAGCCCAATGTGGGGCTTGATCTCACAACTCTAAGATCACTACCTGAGCTGAATCCAAGATTTGGACACTTTGACTGAGCCACCCAGGTGCCCCAGAACTCTAGTCTTTAAGCTCTTCTGGTTGAAAGAAATTATAGAGATCAGCCCTTCTCATTTTCCAAAAAGTGGCTTTGGGAAAATGTTCCCCTCATATATTCCCTTGAGTCCTCCTCTCTCTCACCTTTCTCTATGACCACAACTCTCTCTGTCTGCAACACCAGCCATGTGTTTCTCCCCTAAACCACATCTCTGTACTTTCCACATTCGTTGGTTTGGTTTCTTCTCTCTCTTTAGTTGTGGAATTTATTCTTTTTGTCTTCAGGTTGAGTTTGGGGGTATTTAGAATGATTTGATAGTTATCCAGTTGTGTTTGAATAAAGAGACAATCCTAGGGTCCTCCAACTCTGGTGCCATCTTCCACAGTATCTTTGATTTTTAATATTACTATTATAATTATTTGGAGGCAACAAAACCACATATGAGATTGCAAACAATATGTAAGTGTTGTGTGTGTTCTGACTGCTCCAGTGAACAGCTGTTTCCCTGTCTACCTCATCCTCCATGAACCTCCCTCTTCCTCTGATGGATCTGGACAAAGCAAATTGAAAAGCTTATGGGAATCATATACCATTCTAGATGGCATTAATATCATTTACGATTCATGGTAAACCAAAATATCAGCATTAAGAGAGGTTTGAAAGAAGTTTATTCCAGACCTCATTGATGATTTTGAGGGGTTCAAGACTACAATGGAGGAAGTAATGGCAGCTATGGTGGAAATAGAAAGAGAAGACAAATGAAGACAAAGGACTTAGAATATTACAAAAACAATTTATAAAACAGTAGCAGTGTTTGAGAGGATTGACTCTAATTTTAAAAGAAGTTCTCCTATAAGTAAAATTTTGTCCAACAGGATTGCATGCTACAGAGAAATTTTTTGTGAAAGGGAGAGTCAATCAATAGGACAGACTTCATTGCTGTCTTGTTTTAAAAAAATTCCACAGCTACCTATACATCAGCAACCACCACCCTGATCGATCAGCTGCCATTAACATTGAGGCAAGACTTTCCACCAGCAAAAAGATTATTGCTCATTGAAAGCCCAGATAATGGTTTTTATTGCTTGGCAATAAAATATTTTAATTAAAGGGGGCCACTGAGCATGGGAATAGTGGTTGTTGCTTTCCTTCTTTAGCTTGGAGGTCTCTGCCTGCCTGCCCAGTGCATACTCTACTCTCCCTTCCCTAGTTATCCAGTGGTCCTGACACCAAGAGAGAGGTACCGCAGGGACAGGGTGTACCTTTCCTGGATCGTGATTGATATATTCAGTTATACATCCCCTCAACCACCTCTCACCAAAATGACTAGGAGGAGGAACATCCAACAGAGAAAAAATTCAGAGACTGTGCCTCTCCATAAGAACTATTGGGTATGCACATAAACAGTATGTTGGAAAGGGGATTCAGAGTGACAATTATCCAGGCAATGGATAGGTTGGAGAAGACCATTAGTGGCAACACAGAATCTCTAAGGACAGAAGTGAGGGCTGATCTGGTAGTACTGAAAAAATGTTATGAATGAGGTCCAATCTAATCTAAATACTCTAACAGCTGGGGTAACCTAGGCAGAAGATCAAATTAGTTATCTAGAAGACAAACTGATAGAAAAGAGGGATTAGGAGGATGCCTGGAACACAGAATTAGGGAAATTAATAATGCTATGAAACGTACCAGCGTCAGAATTATTGGGATCCCTGAGGGAGTGGAGAGAGAGAGAGAAGACTAGAAGATATAGTTGAACAAATCCTAGATGAAAATTTCCCTAATCTTGGGAATGGAACAAGTGTTCATGTCCTAGAGTTAGAGAGAACACCACCCAGATTAACAAGTCTAGAAAGACCTCCAGACACTTAATTGTGAAATTCATTAATCATAATTTCAGACAGGAGGTCTTAAGGGTATCTAGGGGGAAGAGGGTACTTATGGACAGAGGAAGGACCATCAGAATGACATCAAACTTCTCTACAGAAACCAGGCAAGGCAGAAAGGGCTAGCAAGACATATGCAGGGCAATAAGTGAGAAGAACATGCAGCCAAGAATACTTTATCCAGGAAGGCTGACATTCAGAATGGATGGAGAGATAAAGAGCTTCCAAGACCAGCAAGGTTTAAAAAAGTATGTGACCACCAAGACAGCAATACAAGAAATATTAAGGGAGAGTAGTTCTATAAAAGAGGAATGGACCCTATAATGACATAGAACAGAAATTTACAGAGACAATCAATAGAAACAAGGACTTCACAGGCAACATGATGTCAAAAATGTATATTTCAATAATCACTCTCAATGTAAGCAGCCTAAATGTTCCCATAAAACAGTAAAGGATTGCAGACTGGATAAAATGACAGGTTTTGCCCATATGTTGTCTACAAGAGACACATTTGGAAGATAAAGATACATCCATACTGAAAGTGAAGAGGTGGAGAAGCATCTTTCTTGCCAATAGGCCTCAAAAGAATTCTGGTATAATGATTCTCATATCAGATAAATTATATTTTAAACTAAAGAATAGTCAGAGATACAGAAGGATACTACATCATTCTTAAAGCATCTATTCACCAAGAAGATCTAATAATTGTAAAATACTTATGCCTCCAACATGGGAACAGTCATGGGAATCTTCACATGCCACTCTCAGCAAGAGACAGATCATCTCAGCGAAAATCAAAAAAGAAACCAGAACTTTGAATGACACATGTGACCAGTTGGACCTCATAGTTGGACATCATGGACCTCATAAACAAAACATTCCACCTAAAACAACAGAATACTCATTCTTCTTAAACACACATGGAATTTTCTCCAGAATAGACAACATACTGGGTCACAAATCAGGACTCGACCAATACCAAAAGATTGAGATTATTCCCTGCATATTCTCAGAAGACAGTATTTTGAAGCTGGAACTCAACCACAAGAAAAATTTAGAAGGAATGCAAACACTTGGAAATGAAGACCGTCATGCTCAAGAATGTTTGGACCAACCAGGACATCAACAAACAACTTAAACAATTCATAGACACCAATAAGCATGAAGACACATCAGTCCAAAACCTATGGGATATGGCAAAGGTGGTCTTAAGGGGGAAATATGTAACTATCCAAGCCTCACTCAAAAAAATTGAAAAATTCTGAATACACCAACTCTCTTTACACCTTAAAGAACTGGAAAATCAACAACAAATTAAGCCAGCCCCACACACAAGAAGGGAAATAATCAAGATTAGAGCAGAGATCAATGAGATAGAATCTAGAGATACAGTACAACACATCATGAAACTAGAAGCTGGTTGCTTGAAAGAATCAATAAAATTGAGCAACCACTGACCAAATTAATCCAAAAGAAAAGAGAGAGGACCCAAATTAATAAAATTATCCTGCTCTCCCACAGTGCTGTCTACCTGGGCCGCCTGTGGGACTGTGGCTTCGAGGAGCATGTCTTCTCAGCCTACCACAGCTCGCTGGCCTTCACCAGCCTCAACTGCATGGCTGACCCAATCCTCTACTGCCTCATCAATGAGGGGGCCTGCAGTGACGTGGCCAAGGCCTTGCACAACCTGCTCTGCTTCCTGGCCAGTGACAAGCCCCAGGAGATGGCCAATGCCTCGCTCACCCTGGAGACCCCACTCACTTCCAAGAGGAACAGCATGGCCAAGGCCTTGGAAGCTGGCTGGGTGGCAGCTCCACCCTCCCAGGGGGACCAGGTGCAGCTGAAGATGCTGTCACCTGCCCAGTGAACCCCCAATTCGTGCAGAAACCTGTCACTCCTCCAGTCTTAGCTTCCTTCCCTTTGGGTCTGCTGTATGCAAATTGTATGTAAAGGGGGCTGTACTCATATTCACAAGAGTAGAAGAAAACAGGAAAACAGTGAGGTTGGTGGGTCACTGGCCAATCATCAGCCTCTACCATGACCCCCTAACAACTTGTTTGAACAATTCAGGGGCACTGTGCTGGGTGATGCTAGTGACACAGTGGTGACAAATGACAATCCTGGCCCTCCATCACGTGCTCCCACTCCCATGGGGGAGACAGACCTTCTCCCAGAAAGGGATGACCCAGAGGTTCAGACAAGGGCACCCAGAGGGCCTCTGACCCAGTCTGAGGGTCAGGGAGGGCTTCCTGGAGGAGGAGACAAGTAAATTAAGTCAAACATTTGGTTTCCAGAGGTAACGACAAGAAGAGCAGAGGGGGGGCGGCGGGGCGGTGGAGGGTGATTTCCAATAAGGAGATAAAATTGGGGGACTAAAGGAGAAGATGGGAGAAAATATTCACCGAGGGGTAGCATGGTCATTTTTGCCCATGGGAAGCCAATTATCCTTTTATAGGGAGGGCATGAAGGGCATGTGTGAGTTTCTGGACAAACAGCATTCTCCAAGTCAGGACCAGGGAGGGGGGAGACTCAGAACCCAAGCAAAGGACAATTGGGGCAGACTAGCTGGAGAGCTGACTAGGCAGGTCGGGGTAGGGGTTCAGGGCAGGCCGGGGCAGGGGTTCAGGACAGGAGAAGGGTATTTATTCATTCATTCAACAGAAATTTATTTATATCCACTCTAGGCCCAGCCTTGTGCTGGCTGGGGCTGGGGAACGTGAGGGTGACCAAGACAGCCTAGGCCCCCACCCTCATGGGGCTCGCAGTAAACAAGTAAATAAAAATAAATATAATGTTTGGGAAAAAATTATGAATGAAAGGGGAGAGATCATGGCTAACACCAAGGAAATGGAAACAATCATCAGAAATTATTGTCAACAGTTATATGCCAATAAGCTTAGCAACCTAGATGAAATGGACGCATTCCTGGAAAACTATAAACTCCCAAAATTGAACCAGGAAGAAATCGACAACCTGAATAGACCAATATCTAATAACGAGATTGAAGCAGTGATCAAAAACCTCCCCCAAAACAAAAGCCCAGGACCTGATGGATTCTCTGGAGAATTCTACCAAACATACCAAGAAGAAATAATACCTATTCTGCTGATGCTCTTTCAAAAAATAGAAACAGAAGGAAAACTTCCAGACTCTTTTTATGAAGCCAGCATTACCCTGATCCCCAAGCCAGGCAAAGACCCCACCAGAAAGGAGAATTTCAGACCAATAGCCCTGATGAATATGGACATCAAGATTCTCAATAACATCTTAGCTAATAGGATCCAACAGTACATTAAAATGATTATCCACCATGACCAGGTGGGATTCATCCCTGGGTTTCAAGGATGGTTCAACATTTGCAAATAAATCAATGTGATAGAACACATCAATAAGAGAAAAGAACCACATGGTCCTCTCAATTGATGCAGCAAAAGCATCTGACAGGATACAGCATCCTTTCCTGATTAAAATGATTCAAAGTATAGGGATAAAGGGAATATTCCTCAACTTCATAAAATCCATCTATGAAAACCCAACAGTGATTATCATTCTCAATGGAAAAAAGCTGACAGCCTTCCTTTTGAGATCAAGAGCATGACAAGGATGCCCATTCTCACCACTGTTGTTCAACGTCATACTAGAAGCCCTAGCAACAGCAATCAGAAAAGAAAAAAAAAAGAAATAAAAGGTATTCAAATTGGCAAAGAAGAAGTCAAACTCTCTCTCTTCCCAGATGACATGATACTTTGTATGGAAAATCCAAAAGACTCCACTCCCAAACAACTATAACTCATACAGCAATTCAGTAATGTGCCAGGATACAAAATCAATGCACAGAAATCAGTTGATTTCTTATATATTAACAATGAAAATATAGAAAGAAAAACCAGAGAATTGATTCCATTTACTACAGCACCAAGAATCATAAGATACCTTGGAATAAACCAAACCATAGAGGTAAAGGATCTGTACTCAAAGACCTACAGAGCACTCATGAAAGAAATTGAAGAAGACACAAAAAGATGGAAGATCATTCCATGCTCTTGGACCAGAAGAATAAACACTGTTACAATGTCTATACTGCCGAGAGTAATGTACACTTTCAATGCCATCCTGGTCAAAATTCCACCAGCATTTTTCAAAGAGCTGGAACAAACAATCTTAAAATTTGTATGGAAACAGAAAAGACTTTGAGTTGCTAAGAAAATGTTGAAAAAGAAAAACAAAGCTGGGGCCATCACATTGCCTGACTTCAAGCTTTACTACAAAGCTGTTATCACCAAGACAGCATGGTACTGGCACAAAAACAGATACATAGACTAATGGAACATAGTAGAGGGACCAGATATGGACCCACAACTCTATGGTCAACTAATCTTCGACAAAGCAGGAAAAAATATCTAGTGGAAAAAAGACAGTTTCTTCAATAACTGGTGTTGGGAAAATTGGACAGTTATGTATAGAAGAATGAACCTCCAGGGGCATTGGGTGGCTCAGTGGGTTAAGCCTCTGCCTTTGGCTCAGGCCATGGTCTCAGGGTCCTGGGAATGAGACCCACATTGGATTCTCTGCTCAGCAGGGAGCCTGCTTTCCCCTCTCTCTCTGCCTGCTTCTCTGCCTTCTTGGGATCTCTCTTTATATATAAAATAAGTAAATAAAATCTTTAAAAACAAACAAACAAACAAAAGAATGAACCTCCAACATTCTGTTATACCATATGCAAAGATAACCTTGAAATGTATAAAATACCTCAATGTGAGGCAGGAATCTATCAAAATCCTAGAGGAGAACATCGGCAATATAATCCTTGACATCGACCACAGCAACTTCGTTCAAGACATGTCTCCAAAGGCAAAGGAAACAAAAGTGAAAATGAACTTTTGGGACTTCATCAAGATAAAAGCCTTCTGCATGGCAAGGGAAACAGTCAACAAAACAAAGAAGCAACCCACGGAATGGGAGAAGATATTCGCAAATGTCACTATAGACAAAGGGCTGATATCCAAGATCTATAACTAACTCCTCAATATCAACACCCCCCCAAAAAAAAAACAGACATTCATGTCAAAAAATGGACAGAAGACATGAACAGACACTTCTCCAAAGAAGACATACAAATGGCTATCAGACACATGAAAAAATGTTCATCATTAGCCATCAGGGAGATTCAAATCAAAACCAAATTGAGATACCACCTTACATCAGTTAGAAAGGCCAAAATTATCAAGACAGTAAACAACAAGTACTGGGGAGGATGTGGAGAATGGGGAACCATCTTACAAGGTTGGTGGGAATGCAAGTTGGTGTAGCCACTTTGGAAAACAGTGTGGAGATCCCTTAAGAAATTAAAAGTGGAGCTACCCTATGACCCTGCAATTGCTCTACTGGGTATTTACCCCAAAGATACTGATGTAGTGAAAATAAGTGCCATGTGTACCCCAATGTTCATAGCAGCAATGGCCACAGTTACCAAACTGTGGAAAGAACCAAGATGCCCTTCAACAGATGAAGGGATAAAGAAGATATGGTCCATATACACAATGGAGTATTATGCCTTCATCAGAAAGGTTGAATACCCAAGTTTTGTATCAACGAGGGTGAGACTGGAGGAGATTATGTTGAGTGAAATACATCCAGCAGAGAGAGTCAGTTATCATATAGTTTTATTTATTTGTGGAGCATAAGGAATTACACAGAGGATATGGGGAGATGGAGAGAACTGAGTTTGGGGAAATTGGAGGGGGAGTTGAACCATGAGAGACTGTGGACTCTGAGAAACAAACAGGGTTTTGGAGGGGTGGGGGGTAGGAGGTTGGGTGAGGCTGGTGGTATTATGGAGTGCACATATTGCATGGAACACTTGGTGTGGTGCATAAACAATGAATTCTGGAACACTGAAAATAAATTAAAAAATAAAAATTTAAAAAAGTTTCTAGGAGAGTATATTCTAAAAATTCTCATCACAAGGAATTTTTTTTTGTATTTATATGACATAATGTTAACACACCTTTTTGTGGTAATCATTTCACAATATATATATAAGGCACAGTCTTACGCTGTGCACCTTAAACTTATATAGTGTATGTCAATTATATTTCAATAAAACTGGAAGGAAAAAGATGCTGCTTGCATAATGGAGGCATATTTCATGGCCCTTTGGTCTACAGGATGGTAACTGTCAATAAAGAACCCTCCAGAATTTCCTGTGGGAACTAGTTGTAAGAGTATTCATCTCCTAGATCCGCATAAGGCTAATGTGTGGTAGCTTCCGCTACCCCATGACAACTCAGAACCTTGCCCATGAGGCAATGAGGACAAAAGTGCTATGATTCAATGGTACTTCCTCTCATACTCTGATTTTTACATGGATCTGAGCCATCCAGTCCTGTTACCCAGAAAACAACTGGTCCCAACTAATTACAAAGCTAAACCACTCTATTTTTCACTTTTCACTTCCTTAGTATCCTTTTATTCTCTTTCTATTTATTTATTTGTAAATGATTTTCTTCCACTTTCCCCATTTCCTTTATCATGCATATATATTTCATAAGTTTATGTGCCCTTATCTACCAGCATAATTTTCTCTACCATATTTCTAAACAACGTGTCACTAATAATTTATACTCATTTGAACATAAGAGTAAGGAGTCTTTACCTCATAAATGGGGTCAATTCAGTATCTTTCTATGCCAGAATACCAAAATCCAATTGCAGAGAGGATTTGATAGAATCTTGATGTCTTTATGAACACTTCCTTAGTCCAACAAAGGAAAAAAGTTAAAAAGCAAAGGTGTGAATCATGAGAGACTATGGACTCTGTAAAATAATCTGAGGGGTTTGAAGTGGCAGGGGGATGGGAGGTTGGGGTACCAGGTGGTAGGTATTATAGAGAGCACGGATTACATGGAGCACTGGGTGTGGTGAAAAAATAATGAATACTGTTTTTCTGAAAATAAATTAATTTTAAAAAAAGCAAAGGTGTTACTCAGCAACCTGGTTAATGTAAAATATATGATATTTTTAGTTATTTTTTAAGAAAAATACATATAAAACAAATATTCAAAATACAGAGAAAATTTTCTCTTAGAAGGGTACAAAACACCTAGAACTGTTTCTAATAGAAGATGCCAAAAATGGTTTCTAAAACAACTAAGACTGTTTTTAAGCAACCAATACCTCTTGTTGTTTATGGCCTATCAAAGCTCAGTCCACTCTGGTGTGATAAGTGGGCAATTGTTTTTGGTTGCTTTTAGTTAAAGGGGGTTTTCTGAAGCAACAGACATAATTCTTCATACTTTTCTAAAGAAAGTTAAACAGAATCCCCCAGCATGAAAGCAGAGTCCTGCTCATAAACTTACTTTGGATACTGCTGACCCTGCAATACCCTACACTGAGATTCTTTTCTCTGACCCACCTTAGTCCTTGATGGAAGTTTAGAGACCTTCTGACCTCCCCACTTCATCTTAGCTTTGGACTGGCTACTGGGCTTTGATGCTCCTCAAGAAGTGATTCTACTTACTACTTACTCTCACATGTCCGTTATTAGGCAGCCATTACCATCTGGAGATACAAGAAATTCCCCCACACTGGTGGAGCTTAATTTACACATTGGAAAGCACTTAAAGGGCTCTGGGAGATGATCTTTTTAAAATTTAGTTTTCAAAAATCCTGTGAATGACTTTCCTATTTTCTAGTGAACTCCTTTTCCATTTCCTAGCCACTGATTCATATTGGCACAACATTGCTAGATCTTTAGCCTCTATTATTTTTCCCAGCCTGACCTCTGAGACTAGCAGTGTAACTTCTAACGAGTGCCACAAAAAGAGAAAAATGAAGTGTTACTAGGCCAAAATGAAAAGATGCAGTGGCTCAAACCATATTTTTTTTCTCAAGTTGAGTCTTTCTGCCTGGTTGGAGTTCATAGTTTTTTGTTTTTGTTTTTGTTTTTTGAGTTCATAGTTTTTATTGTTGTTCTTTTGTTTTGTTTGTGATGGGAGGATTTAGAGAAACTAAATTGTTATTTTCCCATTCAATACAACCTTCACACCCTATGAGCCAACTATGTGAGGCTACTATATGTCTATGAATACAGACCTCATCACCAAGGCTTAGCAGAGGTCATGTGAGGGTCGAGCATCTGGGATGGGAAGTAGGAAATCCTCAGCCAAATTTCATGCAGGATTTGCTCAGGGCCCCTTTTCAATGCTGATGTAACACTAAAGTCCTCTGACTTCTTTTCCCAAGTATCCTGCACAAATATTACTTCTATTCTCTCTCAAACAAAAAGAGTTCTTGTGCATGTTAATTCATTCATACACAGTGCATGTGTGCATGTGCATGTGCACACGTGCACACATATGTGTGTGTGTGAAAGATAGCTCCTATTATTTCTACAGACAGATGAACATTAAAGTTCTGTTTGGCCTTCACATGATCTTTTCCTTAAGAAGTTCATTGTCTAAGGAGCAACATACATATGACCTACAATACAAAGCATACTTAGAGAAGCCCACAATGGATGCATTAACTAGGTTCATCAGGGTTAATTATTCTGAAATATTTGGTATAGCTTCAGAGAGGAGGTAGCCTGTGATGTGGCTCTTTATGACATTTAAATAAGATCAAAGTGGAGAAAATGCAAAATAAACAGGGATAAGAGTATTCAAAACTAAAGGGACAACCATAACACAAAGATTTTTTTTTAAAGATTTTATTTATTTATTTGACAGAGAGAGATCACAGGTAGGTAGAGAGACTGGCAGAGAGAGAGAGAGAGAGCGGGAAGCAGGCTCCCTGTTGAGCAGAGAGCCCGATGTGGGACTCGATCCCAGGACCCTGAGATCATGACCTGAGCCGAAGGCAGCGGCTTAACCCACTGAGCCACCCAAGCGTCCCCATAACACAAAGATTTTAAATGTCATTCTCCCAAATGTCTTCTCTCTACCACAGTCTGTTTTACTTCATAATCAAAACAGTATGATACTGGCACAAAAATAGACCCAGAGGTCGGTGGAACAGAATATAAAATCCAGAAATAAATTCACAATTATATGGTTAATTAATATTCCACAAAGAAATATCCATGGGAAAAGTATAGTCTTTTCAACAAATCATGGTGGAAAAACTGTACAGTGACATGCGAAGGAATGAAACTGGACCACTTTCTTACACCATATGCAAAAATAAACTCAAAATGGTTTGAAGATCTAAATGTGAGAGAGGAAAACATAAAAATCCTGGAAGAGAACACAGACACTTTTTTGACATTGGCCATAGCAACTTATTTCTAGATATGTCTCCTGAGGTAAGGTAAACAGTAGTCAAAATAAATCATTGTGACTACATTAAAATGAAAAGTTTCTATACAGTGAAGGAAACAATCAACACAACTAATTGGCAACATATGGAATGTGAGAAGATGTTATTCATATGTGTGTATATATATATATATATATATATATATATATATATTATTTAACCATAAAAGAGGATGGAGCTTTACCATTTGCAATGACATGGATAGAGCTAGAGAGTATTATGCTAAGCATAATAAGTTAGTCAGAGAAAGACAAGTGCCATATGGATTCACTCATAGAATATGTAAGAAACAAAAAAAATAAGCAGAGGGAAAACACAAAAGAAAGAGACAAATTTTAAAAAAGACTTTTTAAAAGATTTTTATTTATTTATTTGAGAGAGAGCACACATGCAGGGTGAAGGAGCAGAAGGAGAAACAGGGGGAGGGAGAGAAGAAGACCTCCTGCAAAACAGGGAGCCCAACATAGCACTTGATTCCAAGACTTGAGATGATGACCTGAGCCAAAGGCAGGCACTCAACTGATTCAGTCACCTAGGGCTGCAAGAAAAAGACTCTTAATTATAAAGAACAAATTGTTGGTTAACAGAGGGGAGAGTGGTGGCAGGATAACTTAAATGGGTGATGGGGAATAAGGAGTGTACTTGTGATGAGCACAGGGTGATATATGGAAGTTTGAATTACTATATTTTACATGTGAAACTAATAGAAGACTTTGTTAATTAACTGGAATTAAAGTAGAAACTTAAAAAAACTGCACTGTTTATTAAAAAAAAAAAGAATATAACTGGATGAAGTTTCAATTCTGGAATCTGAGTAGACTGTATACTCAAAAAGGCTACTTTGAGGTATATTGAATATTTTAGTGTTAACAAACTTATCTCTTGAGGAATATTTCAGTACCTTGAAATTTTCAATTTCAATATTTCAATATTTCAGTACCTTGAAAATTTCAATTCTGGAATCTGAGTAGACTGTATATTCAAAAAGGCTGCTTTGGGTATATTGAATATTTTTGTGTTAACAAACTTATCTCTTGAGGAATATTTCAGTACCTTGAAATAACTTCCAAATACAACTAATATGAAGTGACACCATTCTTGCCTTATCTATGACTTTCAAGTATTCTGAATAAATGTGAAAATCTTTACATTTTGTGATCTGAACCTAATTCTCATCAGGGCAATGAGATAAATCATTCATTACTGGAACACAGTGTGAACCTGTCAGATACTACTGGAACTTCTTTTTTTTATTTTTAATTTTTCATAAACATGTATTTTTATCCCCAGGGGTACAGGTCTGTGTTACTGTAACTTCTTGAATTAGAATTTTTTCCTGTGAGAATCTGATATAGGTTACCCCACAGCTGTAAGAGATCCGATAAAAAAGAAAGAAAAAAAAAATCAAAGATGACACCAGCGTACCAATTACGGTCTTCCTGTTTCTGTATATTATAAAATATCATTATGTTGAAGTGCAAAGACCTAAAGAAAACACTTAGAATAAAGCTGGATTCAGGTTTATAAGCCTGACTGATTTTTTGGGGGGTGGTTAATCATTTTGTAATTGAATTGTTAATTTTTGTTTATTTTTTGGTTGCAAAGATGACTTGTTTAGATCAACTATTCTGGGATCTAAACATTATCAATCAAAAGAGAAAAATACAATTTTGTATGATGTAATTTGAGTATGACTTTTTTTTTAATATAATTTTTTATTTTTTATAAACATGTATTTTTATCCCCAGTGGTACAGGTCTGTGAATCACCAGGTTTACACACTTCACAGCACTCACCAACTTTTAATGGGTTATAATGATTGAAGACTTTGAAGATTGGTGAAATGTCTAGCAATAGCTGACTTAAACATCTTGTTCTCTTTCAAAGACATTTTTCACATGTATTCTTGACCTTGATTCTTGCAACAATCCTGAGGCAAGCAAGGATTACTATCTGCATTTTACAGCAGAACCGGAACTGTAGTCCAGCTCATTTATCTGTTGTCCTTTCCCCTAGATAGATAGATAGATAGAGGACATCTTTGGTAAATGGAATTATGCCTGTTGCTTTAGAAATGTAAAAATAGGCTTACTATATTTTCACTACAAAATAGGAAAGCATTATAGGATATTTAGAAAACCCTTAGGAACCCAGAACATTTACCTTTTGACTCCAATTACAACAAAAGTGACTTCTAAGTGTGGAATGATAATATAGTAAAATTGTGAGCATTTGCTTTCATGAGTAAAAGTGCCCTTACTAGAAACAAAGATTCCTAACATCTTGTATTTACATCTTCTTCCCTGATAATGAAATAAAAATGTAAGATTCTGAGTGCTGTACATATATGGATCCTGATTTTATGACTGCCAGATTCAGTTTAGTAAGTATCTATGATACATATAACAGAAACTTAAAATCTAGTGGGGGAAAGTAGATAATTAAAGATATGTAAAATTAAAATGTCAGAGATAACATAAATGTCTAAACATAGTTAAGGTTCAGAGAATAGAAAGATCCCATTCAATAAGGAAAGTGAAAGGGAATTAAGAAGGTGTCATATAAGTGGTGAAATTTGGGCAGAGCCTTGACAGAAAAATGGGTAAAATATTAACTAAAAGAAGGGATGACAAGGGGGCTCCAGGAAAATGTATTGGCTCATACAAAGGCTTGGAGATTAAAAAAAAAAAAAGTCTAATGTGTTTGGGGAATACTAAGAATCCACTTTGTTCAAGATACAATGTACTTTTATGAATATGGGAAGAGAGGAGAAGAGAGCATAAGAGTGAAGTCATAATGAGAGGGCTTTGAAATACAAGTAAAGGAGATTAACAAGGAACTGATGGGCAGTTATAAATTTCTGAAGGATATTGAGCAAGGAAAAGGACATGATCTGAGATGAACATGAGGTAGATGAAGCTTCTGTCTCTATGTAGGACATATGGCAGAACACAGTGTGAACAACTGGGAGACTATAGCCAGTAGCTGAGCTGAGAGATGAAAATGACATGAAAGTAGATACTGGCACAAAAAAGATATAAGACACTGCAGAGAAAGAACCTAAAGAACTTGACATCTGATTGGATGGCAGTGGCAGAGGTGGGAATTTGAATAAAGGTACATGTGCAAAGAAGGTGGCAATATATGTAGGCTCAAAGAGTATAAAACCAGTAACAGAAATAGGGAAGTTTGGTAAAATATGTGGTTTTGAGATAAATGTAACCAGTTTGAAGAGAACTTTGAGAATGCTATACTTTACTAGATCTGAGAGAAATTTACTCAAAAGATAGACACATTTCATTCAAGCAGAGAAATGGCAAATTCAAGCACTGCAATAGTGGTGTCAATACTAGTGCAAATACTAAATGCAAAGACCCTGCTTTGGTAACTTATAACTTCTGTGAAGATAAGGCTTCTATCTGGGAATACTGGCCTATGGCTATAAGAGACAAGATACAAATAGCAGGTCAAAACAGAGTCTAAAAGAATTTGGAGAAGGAAAAGTGATACAAGAAAATGTACAGACAGGGGAATAAAGATGCACCCTGAGAAATGAGATTCTCCCCATACTTGGGTCGTTAGACATTGAGTAGTTTCTAATGGAAAGTTTTGCTACTTAGGTTAGAAAATTATGACTTGCAGGTCAAATAAAGCTAATTGGAGGAACCTAGGCTTGCCTTATCCCTCAAACACAGCTAGATAACTATCAAATCATTCTGAATACCCAAGGAATTGACCTGAGGACTAACAGAAAAATATGTCTAACTACAGGGAGAGAAGAGGCCACATCAAGGAAGTTAGGACATGCAGAGACATGGTTTGGGGGAGAAATGGATCATGGGTGCTGCAGAGGTGAGGGAACCCTGGTTGTGTAGAATGGACAGAGAGAGTGGAACACATAGGACTATGCACAAGGAAAACACTTTCCCAAAGCCATAGGCTGGGGAAACAAGAGGGGCTGAGTTTCATGAGTTTTTGCAACCAGCTAGACTCTGAGACTAGAGTTTTAGAGGTCTGTGGGATTGAAAGGATAAGAGACCTGAACTGCTCTACTTCTGGAAAGAAGGCAGGCAAACAACTCTAAGGCAGATGCCATGATCTGAGGATTGCCTAAGGCATACAGGAAGAGACTTTTTCCCTCTTCCTGCATCTGTCAGAGGTGGTGTTCACAGAGATGCCATTCAGGGGACAGAAGAGTTGGCAGTCAGCATTTCTCTCTCCTGCACTTCAGCATAGGTGCAGAGACACATGCTGAGGGTGGCTAACCCAGACACTGGTTTTTTTATCCTTCTTTGTTCCACATACCACAAAACTGGGCTCTGGCAAGACTGCCCTTTTCAGTCAAACCTACATCTGTCCTAGCATGGTGAAACCCTCCCCTAGAAGACCATTGAAGGTCTCTGCCACACCGGGTCTCTAAAGTTTT
>NC_081575.1:61986460-62010309 GCF_022355385.1 Mustela nigripes | reverse complement strand
GATGCGGGACTCGATCCCAGGACCCTGAGATCATGACCTGAGCCGAAGGCAGCGGCTTAACCCACTGAGCCACCCAGGCGCCCCTAAAGTTTTGAGTTTTAAAAGTCAATAGGTTTGTCAGGGGTAGAACCCAAAGTGCACTGCACAAGGCAGGAAAACAACCAGAAATAGACAGCATGAGAACAGCGATCTGAAAAGCACCTGGGATACACAAGGGGAAATTACTTTATCTTTTGGGACTGCTTCCCTGAGAACAACAAACAGACTCACCTCACCAGAGACAAAAGAAGTGGGCTGGTGTAACTTCCTTCCCCTGCCCCTCAGCATAAACCAACTTCAGGAGGCAGCAAAGTGCCAATACTGGCTGTCTAGCCTGAATGTACCAAATCCCACTCCCGTGCTGGTACTGCTTTTCCTGGTCTGTAAAAGAACCAATGCAGTAGGCTCCTTCCTTAGATCATCAGTAGAAAAACCCATTTATAACATGTTTACTTACCATACAGGTCTGGAAGCCTTCAGTTCTAGTTGGAAGTAGCATCAGGTCTCATTTAACAATCAGACCAGAGCACGCCTAGTTAAAACTCACCACAATCTGGGCAAAATCCAAAACAGTGTACTGCAAGCAAGGAGAACCTCTGAAGATGAATGAGATGAGGGCTAGAGCAACTGAAACACAACAACATAATGCTGTACCATACAACAGAGACACTCCTGAAACACCAAGCCCTGGACACTATATGACTTCTTCTTCATAAAGTTATTACCCTCAGAAGGAAGAAGTATAACAGGCTTTTCTAACACAGAGCAGAAATCAGAGACCTAGACTAAATGCCAAGATGGAGGAATTCATCCCAAAAGAAAGAGCAAGAAAAGGTCACGGCCAGAGACTTAATCAAACAGATGTAAGGAATATGCCTGATGGAGAATTTGAAGCAACAATCATAATGAAGCTAAGTGGGCTTGGGAAAAGCATGGAAAACATCAAGGAGACCCTTACCACAGAGATAAAAGAGTTAAAAATCAGGCAAAAATGAAAAATACAATAACTAATATTCAAAACATGCTATGTAATGACCACAAGGATGGAAGAAATAGGTGAATGAATGAATGATATAGAAGATACAATAATGGATATAATGAAGCTGAACAAAAGAGAGGAAGAAGAATTATGGAACATGAGAATGGACTTAGGAACTTATTGAAGTCATCAAATGTAATAACATTCATATCTTAGGAGTCCCAGAGGAAGAAGAGCAAAAAGGAGCAGAAGTTTTATTTGAAGAAATAACATCTGAAAGTTTCCCTAATCTGGGGAAGAAAACAGACATCCAAATTCAGGAGGCACAGAAAACTCCCATCAAAATCAACAAAAGCAGGGCAACATAGAGCCATATTGTAGTTAAATTTGCAAAATATAGTGATAAAAAAATTCTTAAAAGAAACAAAACAAAAGTTGTCTTAACTTGCAAAGGAAGACCCATAAGGGTAGCTGCAGATCTCTTTACAGAAACCTGGCAGGCCAAAAGAAAGTGGCATGTTATAGTAAACACGCTGAATGTGAAAAATCTGTAACTGTGGCTACTCTATCCACCAAGGCTATCATTCCAAATAGAAGGAGAGATAAAGAGTTTTCCATACAAATAAAAATTATGAGAATTCATGACCACCAGACCAGCTCTGTACAAAATATTAAAGGGGACACTTTCAGTGGAAAAGAAAGATTAAAAGCAAGCAAGCAAACAAACAAAAAAAACAAAAAACTAGAAAGGAACAAAGAAAATCTTCAGAAACAAAGGCAAAATAAGTAATAAAATAGCACTAACGGCATATCTATCAATAATATTGCTGAATTTAAATGGACTGAATGCTCCAAACAAAAGATATAATGTCAGAATGGATAAAAAAAATCCATATGCTGCCTAGGAGGGACTCATTTTAGATAAAGTCACCTGCAGATGGAAAGTGAGGGGATGGAGACCATCTATCATACTAATGGATGTCAAAAGAGAAACAGAGAAACCATATATATATATCAGACAAACTAGATTTTATTTATTTAATTTGTTTTATTATAACAATTCCTTTAATTAAATTAATCAGATCCCACAGGTGGCATAGCCATTTGAAAAGCTAGATTTTTTTAAATTTAAATTTTTTCCAGTGTAACAGAATTAATTGTTTATGCACCACACCCAGTGTTCCATGAAATACATGAACTCCATAATACCCACCACCAGGCTCACCCAACCTCCTAATCCTACCCCTTTAAAACCCTCAGACTGTTTTTCAGAGTGCATAGTCTCTCATGGTACATATCCCCCTCCAATTTTCCTCAACTCCCTTCTCCTCTCCATCTTCCCATGTTCTCTGTGTTATTTCTTATGCTCCACAAATAAATGAAACCATATGATAATTGACTCTCTCTGCTTGACTTATTTCACTCAGCATAATCTCTTCCAGTCCCATCCATGTTGATACAAAAGTTGGGTATTCATCCTTTCTGATGGAGGCATAATACATCATAGTGTATATGGACCACATCTTCTTTATCGATTCGTCTGTTGAAGGACATCTTGGTTCTTTCCACAGTTTGGTGACCATGGCCATTGCTGCTATTAACATTGGGGGCCAGATGGCCCTTCTTTTCACTACATCTATATCTTTGGGGTAAATACTCAGAAGTGCAATTGCAGGGTCATAGGGAAGCCCTATTTTTAATTTCTTAAGGAATCTCCACACTGCTCTTTAAATTGGCTGCACCAACTTGCATTCCCACTAACAGTGTAAAAAGTTTCCCCATTCTCCACATCTTCTCCAACACATGTTGTTTCCTGTCTTGCTAATTTTGGCCATTCTAACTGGTGTAAGGTGGTATCTCATGTGGTTTTAATTTAAATCTCCCTGATGGCTAGTGATGATGAACATTTTTTCATGTGTCTGCTAGCCATTTGTATGCCTTCATTGGAGAAGTGTCTGTTCATGTCTTCTGCCCTTTCTTTGACATGGTTATCTATTTTGTGTGTGTTGAGTTTGAGAAGTTCTTTATAGATCTTGGATATCAGCCTTTTGTCTGTATTGTCATTTGCAAATATCTTCTCCCAATCTATGGGTTGCCTCTATGTTTTGTTGATTGTTTCCTTTGCTGTGCAGAAGCTTTTGATCTTGATGAAGTCCCAAAAGTTCATTTTCACTTTTGTTTCCTTTGCCTTTGGAAACATATCTTGAAAGAAGTTGCTGTGGTTGATATCAAAGACGTTACTGCCTGTGTTCTCCTCTATGATTCTGATGGATTCCTGTTTCATGTTCAGGTCTTTTATCCATTTCGAGTTTCTCTCTGTGTATGGTGTAAGAGAATGGTCAATCTTCATTCTTCTACATATAGCTGTCCAGTTTTCCCAGCACCATTTATTCAAGAGACTATCTTTTTTCCACTGTATATTTTTTCCTGCTTTGTCAAAGATTATTTGACCTTAGAGTTGAGGGTCCATACCTGGACTCGCTACTCTGTTAACTGGTCTATGTGTCTGTTTTTATTCCAGTACCATGCTGTCTTGGTGATCACAGTTTTGCAGTAAAGCTTGAAATGAGTTAATGTGATGCCACCAGTTTTGTTTTCTTTTTCAACATTTCCTTAGCAATTTGGGGTCTATTCTGATTCCATACAAATTTTAGGATTATTTGCTCCAGCTATTTGAAAAATACAAATGGGATTTTGATCGGAATAGCATTAAAAGTATAGATTTCTCTAGGCAGTATAGACATTTTAACAATGTTTATTCTTCTGATCCAAGAGCATGGAATGGTATTCCATCTTTTTGTGTCTTCTCTTATTTCTTTCATGAGTGTACTGTAGTTCCTTGGGTACAGATCCTTTACCGTTTCAGTTAGGTTTATTCCCAGGTATCTTATGGTTCTTGGTGCTATAGTAAATGGAATATATTCTTTAATTTACCTTTCTGTGTTTTCATTTAGTGTATAAGAAAGCAACTGATTTCTGTACATTGATTTTGTATCCTGCCACATTACTGAATTGCTGTATGAGTTCTAGTAGTTTGGGGGTGGAGTCTTTTGCATTTTCCATAATCATGTCATCTGTGAAGAAAGAGAGTTTGACTTCTTCATTGCCAATTTGGATACCTTTTATTTCTCTTTGCTGTCTGATTACTGTTGCTAGGACTTCTCATATTATGTTGAAGAAGAATGGTGAAAGTGGGCATCATTGTCGTGTTCCTGATCTCAACAGGAAGGCTGTGAGCTTTTTCCCATTGAGGATGATGTTTGCTGTGGGTTTTTCATAGATAGATATTATGAAGTTGAGCAGTGTTCCTTCTATCCCTATACTTTGAAGCATTATAGTTATTTAAAATTGTTAGATCTTCTTGTTGGACAGACCCTTTGAGTATGATATAGTGTCCTTCCTCATCTCTTATTATAGTCTTTGGCTTAAAATCTAAATGAACTGATATAAGGATTGCCACCCCAGCTTTCTTTTAATGTCCATTATCATGGTAAATTGTTTTCCACCCCCTCACTTTAAACCTGGAGATATCTTTGGGTCTAAAATGAGTTTCTTGTAGGCAGCATATTGATGCGATTTTGATTTTTTTCTATTCTGATACCCTGTGTCTTTTGATTGGGGCAATTAGCCCATTTACATTCAGGGTAACTATTGAAAGATTTGAATTTAGTGCCATTGTATTGCCTATAAGGTGGATATTACCATATATTGTCTCTGTTCCTTTCTGACCTACTACTTTTAGGGTCTCTCTTTGCTTAGAGGACCCCTTTCAATATTTTCTGTAGAGCTGGTTTGATGTTTGCTAATTCATTCAGTTTTTATTTGTCCTGACAGCTTTTTATCTCACCTTCTATTTTCAGTGATAGCCTAGCTGGATATAGTATTCCTGGCTGCATGTTTTTCTCATTTAGTGCTCTGAATATATCCTGCCAGTTCTTTGTAGTCTGCCAGGTCTCTGTGGATAAATCTGCTGCCAATATAATGCTTTTACCATTGTATGTTACCAACTTCTTGTCCCGGGCTGCTTTCAGGATTTTTCTCTTTGTCGCTAAGACTTGTAAATTTTACTATTAGGTGATGGTGTGTGGACCTATTCTTATTGATTTTGAGGGGGGTTCTCTGCACCTCCTGGATTTTGATGCTTGTTCCCTTTGCCATATTAGGTTAATTCTCTACAATAATTCTCCCTAACAAACCTTCTGCTCCCCTCTCTCTTTCTTCTTCTTCTGGAGTCCCATTATTCTAATGTTATTTTGTCTTATGGTATCACTTATCTCTCGAATTCTCCCCTTGTGGTCCAGTAGTTGTCTGTCTTTTGCTCAGCTTCTTTATTCTCTGTCACTTGGTCTTCTATATCACTAATTCTTTCTTCTGCCTCATTTATCCTGCAGTACTAGCCTCTATTTTTTATTACACCTCATTAATAGCTTGTTTTTGTAATTATTTTCAAACTGATTAGATTTTAGTTCTTTTATTTCTCCAGAAAAGACTTTTATTTCTCTGGACAAGGTTTCTCTAATATCTTCCATGCCTTTTTCGAGCCCAGCTAGAACCTTGAGAATAGTCATTCTGAACTCTAGGTCTGACATATTACCAATGTCCATATTGATTACGTCACTAGCCTTTGGTACTGCCTCTTGTTCTTTTTTTTTTTTTTTTTTTTTTTTTTTTTAAAGATTTTATTTATTTATTTGACAGAGAGAGATCACAAGTAGGCAGAAAGGCAGGCAGAGAGAGAGAGGAGGAGGAAACAGGCTCCCTGCCGAGCAGAGAGCCCAATGTGGGACTCGATCCCAGGACCCTGAGATCATGACCTGAGCCGAAGGCAGCAGCTTAACCCACTGAGCCACCCAGGTGAGTTTTTCTGCCTTGTTATTTTGTCCAGATAAGAATATATGAAGGAGCAAATAAAATACTAAAAGTATGGCAAAGACCCCAGGAAAATATGCTTTAATGAAATCAGAAGAGACCCCAAATTGGGGGGGGTGGGGAGAAAGGGGGTAAAAAGAAGTTCAGAAAATAAAATTAAATAAAGAAAACAAATAAAGAAAAATTATAAAAAATAAATATATATATATATATATATGACAGGTGACTAGAACAGGCTCATCCACTTAATTTTGGGAGTATTTTGGTCTCTTAGAAGAAACTACCTCACAAAATTTTAATGAATGAAAAACATATATAGGGGTAAACACAATGAAGGGATGGAATATGACTATAAAGATGAAAAAAAAATTTAGATTTCTAATAAAGGAGTTGATACGGTGAGTTGGTTGGAGAATAAAGAAAAAGAAGGTAGAGAGAATTTGCTCAGGCTTGAGACTAGAACAAGCCTGGTGCTAGATTTAGGGTGTATTTTGACCTATTAGAAGAAGTCATACTCCAAATTTTTAGAAAAAAAAAAAACCCTATGTGTATACAAAAAATAAAGTTAGATACAATGAAGGATAAAATATGACTATAATGATGAATTTTTTAAAAAGATCATTTTTTTATGAAAGGTATTGTTAAGATAAACTAGTTAAAAAATAGTAAAGGAGGAAAGGGTAAAAGTTTTAATAAAATTTAGCAAAAGAAAAAAAATAAAATTAAAACAAATTAATTAACTTTGCAAGACTATAGAATCCTGGGGAGAAAGCCATGAATTCCATGCTTTGCTTACTCCTCCTGTGGAATTCCATTGTTCTCCCTGGTAAGTGAACTTGGTCTTGGCTGGATTTACTGTTGATCTTCTGGGGGAGGGGCCTGTTGTTGTGATTCTCAAGTGCTTTTGCCCAAAGGCAGAATTGCACCGCCCTTACCAGGGGCCAGGCTAAGCAATCGACTCGTGTTTGCTTTGGGGAGCTTTTGTTCCCTGAATGCTTTCTGTAGAGTTCTGGAGGACGGGAATGAAAATGTTGGCCTCCAAGTCTCAGCCCAGAGGATCCGAGAGTTCAGGGCCCCACTCCAGTGTGCCCTCAGAGAAAAGCACTCAATCACTCCTGTCTCCCTGGCCACTGTCTGCACTCTGAGCTCACCCAGCCTGTGACCAAGAATCTCTGTCTCTAGCACACAGCTCCACCTGGAGTATCTGATCCCCACAGATCTCTGTGCTCTTCTGGGGGGGTCCCCTGGAATTGTGGGAGCCCCACTCACAGAGCAGTGGCCTGTGCCATGAATTATGGTTCAAGGTAACCCCGAATTGAGAGCTCACTCCTCAGCTCTGTCTCTGTAGCCGGCTTCCCTTCTCTAATACCTGAGCTCTGCAATACTGAGATGCCCCCAATACTTCTGTGACCCCATGGGACCTGAGGCCAAGCTGTCCCCGTGTGGGCTTCACCCCAGTTTAGCCTCTGGAGCAATGTCCCTCAGTGAAACAGACTTTTAAAAGTCCTGATTTTTTGCTCCATTGCTCTGCCACTTGCCAGGAGCTGGCCCTTCCCCCCCACGGTCTATCTTCCTGTCGCTTTGGATTCACTTCTCCACTGTTCCTACCTTTCAGAAAGTGGCCGATTTTCTTTATCTAGAATTGTTGCTCTTTTTCTCTTTGATCTCCTGTTGGATTTGTAGGTATTCCCAATGGTTTGTTAAGCTATCTAGCTAATCTCCTGCTACCTGATGTCGTCTCAGACTCCTACTTCTCCGCCATCTTGACTCTTCCCCCTTGATGGATAACTTTTTTTTAAAATACAAAATATAAATCATGGAACTGAAGAATGCAATATTGAACTGAAAAATTCACTAGAGAGATTCAAAAGAAGACTAACTCAGTCACAAGAAAGGATCAGCACACTATGACACAAATCCATGGTAATTATTTGGTCAGAGAAGAAAAAGAATTAAAAAAATGAAGAAAGCTTAAGAGAATTATGGGCTAATCAAGGGGTGCCTGGGTGGCTCAGTGGGTACAAGCTTCTGCCTTCAGCTCAGGTCATGATGCCAGAGTCCTGGGATCAAGCCCCACATCAGGCTGTCTGCTCGGTGGTAAGCCTGCTTCCCATTTTCTCTGCCTGACTTTCTGCCTACTTGTGATCTGTCTGTCAAATAAATAAAAAGAATTTTTTAAAAAAGTAAAAAAAAAAAAAAGACTTGTGGGTCAATAGTAATTGGATAAATATATACATTATGGGAGTTCTAGCAGCATAATGGAGAGATTAAGAACCAGAAAACTTATTCAAATAAATAATGATTGAAAACTAATTTTAAGGAGAAAATGGACATCCACATCTGAGAAGCCCAAAATATCCCAAATAACATGAAATCAAATAAATCCATACCGAGACACAGATTTTCAAGACGAATACTAAAAGATTTTGAGCTGAACATGAAAAATGCAACTTATTGTGTACAAGGGGAATTGCATAAAATGATTACCAGATTTCTTAGCAGATTTTCAGGCCAGAAGGAAATGGAGTGATATATTTAATCAGTGAAAAAGACTTGAGGAAGATGGTCATGGAGTAGGAGGACACGAGGCTTCTCTTGTCCCATGATGAACATAACTGGTTAACTATCAAACCATCCCAAATACCCCAGAAATATACCTGAAGACTGAAAGAACAAACTTCACAATGAAAGTGCAAGAAAAGGCTACACCGTAGAAGGTAGGCAGTGCAGAGATGTGGTATAGGGAAGAAATCAAACCTAGCTGCCTTGAAGGGGAGGGAACCATGGTCAGAGAAGGGCAAGAAAGAAAGAAGCACATGGAAATGTACAAGGAGAATATATACTCAAAAGTCATTTGGCATGGAAAATGATAGAGGTTTATTATTATTATTTTTTATTCAAAATAAATCATGGTCATTTATTTATTTAATAGGCACTTTGGGAAAGTTATCAGCAATTCCTTATCTACATAACATTTCTACTTTTCTTTCTCCATGATAGGTACAGAAGGCAATATTAATAAATATGAATATTACAAAAATCTCCATGTTCCTAATTTCATTCCCTTTTTCCTCTTGCCCAAGAGTTAGCATGTCACTGCCACTAGCTTACTAACAATGGGCAGGAGCATTTAATGAGCAGGAGCATTTAAGGAGAGTGATCAATAAAATCTGTTTTTCTACTAACCAGATGTACTCAAGATGTTCTTCTTTTTGTTTGTTTTGTTTTGATTTTAAGTTCATTTATTTTTTTCAGCATTCCAAGATTCATTGCTTATGCACCACAACCAGTGTTCCATGCAATATGTGCCCTCCTTAATACCCACCACCAGGCTTACCCAAAGCTCCCATCCCCCTTCCCTCAGTTTGTTTCTGAGAGTTCACAGTCTCTCATGGTTTGCCTCCCCCTCCAATTTCCCCCAATTCATTTCTCCTCTCCTTCTCCCAATGTGATAAGGGCTTATTTTTGTAAGTTCTTGCAACTAGTGGAACATAAAGCCTGGAGCTTTAAAAATTTGTGGACTTTGAACATACTGCACTGCACCTAGATAAAAGACATACAAATAAACCCACAGGCAGACACATGGAAACCAAAATCATGAGAGGGCACAAAATGAGATTATTCACTCTTCTAAGAGCACATCCTAGGAAACATTCATGGAAACCTCTCTGGAAATTAAGAATGTTGTCAGCACCATTTTCTGCCCCCAATGCTCAGCACAGAGCCACCTGAGGGAAGCAGTACAGAGCTGTCACACTTTCCCTAAGTTGCTTACACTAAACTTGTGCTTTGGTGAAACTGTCCATCTCAGTCATGCTTACCTCAGTCCCAGCACAACAGGTACAACTCCCAGAAGACCAGCACAAACCCCTGCTCACACCAGATATCCCTGCAAGAGAGTTTTGCAGGACCTCAGTTCCAGTAGAGGTAGTGAAAGATCTCATTTCACAAAATAGCACACTAGTTAAAAATTACCATATTAGGACAATGATGAAATACCTCCTATAGCAGGCAAGGAAAGCCTCTGTAGAGGACTGAATTGGTGGATAAACCGAACAGAATACAATAACAAACACATACAGCACACTCTAGAGACAATTCCTGAAGCATCAGGCTCTGGGCACTACATGATTTCTTCATAAAAAGCTCCCTTTCAGGAGCAAGGGACATGACTGGCTTTTGTAACACACAGAAAAAGATAGATACCGATGCAAATGCCAAGATGGAAGGATTTATCACAAACGAAAGAACAAGATTAAGCCATGGTGACAGATCTAAGTTAAATAGAGTTAAGTAAAATGTCTGATATAGAATTTAAAGAAATAATCATAAGGCTACTCACTGGGCTTGAGAAAAGAATACAAGACATCAGGGATATCCTTACCACAGAGATGGATGAGTTAAAAAAGAATCAATCAAAGATGAACAGTCCAACAAATGAGATTCGATGCACAATTGATGCAATGAATAGCATGCTGGAAGAACCAGAGGGAAGAATTACTGGCCTAGAAGGCAAAGCAAGGGAAGGCAATGAAGTCAAACAAAACAGAGAAAGAATTCTATAAAATGAGATTAGACTTAGTGAACTTAGTGACTCCATCAAACATAATGACATTTGTATTATAGGAGAGCCAGAAGAAGAGGAGAAAGAAGAGGGTAGAATTTTTATTTGAAGAAATAGTAGCTGAGGGCGCCTGGGTGGCTCAGTGGGTTAAGCCGCTGCCTTCGGCTCAGGTCATAATCTCAGGGTCCTGGGATCGAGTCCCGCATCGGGCTCTCTGCTCAGCAGGGAGCCTGCTTCCTCCTCTCTCTCTGCCTTCCTCTCTGCCTACTTGTGATCTCTCTCTGTTGAATAAATAAACAAAATCTTTAAAAAACAAAAAACAAACAAAAAAACAAAACAAAACAAAACAAAACAAAACAAAAAAAAAGAAATAGTAGCTGAAAACTTTCTTAATCTGGAGAAACAGATGTCCAGATCCAGAAGGAAGAGAGAACTCCCATCAAAATCAACAAAAGGAGACCCACACCAAGGTACATTGTAATTAAATTTACAAAATAGAGTAATAAAGAAAAAAAATCTTAAAAACAGCAAGACAAAAGTAGTCACTTACAAGGGGAAATGCATAAGGATACCTGAAGAATTTTTAATGGAAACTTGCAAGCCAGAAGAGAGTGCCATGATATAGTCAAAGTACTGAGTGAGGAGATTCCATAACCAAGAATATTCTATTCAACAAAGCTATCATTTAAAATAGGACAGATAAAGAGTTTCTCAAATAAAATCTGTAGGAGTGACCACTAACCCAGCCCTGCAAGGAATATTAAAGGAGACTCTTGAGTGGAGAGAACAAAACTGACAGTATGAAGGCAAGAAACATACACAAAAAAATAGGAAATATGATTACTTCTATAAAAATCAGTAAAGGAACACACACACACATGATAAAAATATAACAACATATACCTAAAATGTGGGGAGGAGAGTAGAAAAGAATGGGTTCAAACATGAATGACCATCAACAAAATAGACTTCTATTTTCACAAAAAGTAATATAGAAAATACATGGTATCCTGTTGGCTAGGATCTTGCTGAGAATCTCAGCATCCATATTCATCAGTGATATTGGTCTAAAATTCTCCTTTTTGGTAGGGTCTTTGCGTGGTTTGGGGATCAGGGTAATGCTGGCTTCTAAAAAGAGTCTGGAAGTTTTCCTTCTGCTTCAATTTTTTGAAACAGCTTCAGGAGATTAGGTGTTATTTCTTCTTTGAAGGTTTGGTAGAATTCCCCAGGGAATCCGTCAGGTCCTGGGCTCTTGTTTTTTTGGGAGGTTTTGATCACTACTTCAATCTCGTTATTAGATATTGGTCTATTCAGGTTGTCGATTTCTTCCTGGTTCAATTTTGGTAGTTTATATATTTCCAGGAATGCATCCATTTCATCTAGGTTGCTAAGCTTATTGGCATATAACTGTTGATAATAACTTCTGATGATTGTTTCTACCTCCTTGGTGTTAGTTGTGATCTCTCCCTTTTCATTCATAATTTTATAAATTTGGGCTTTCTCTCTTTTGGATTAGTGTGGCCAATGGTTTATCGATCTTATTGATTCTTTCAACAAACCAGCTTCTAGTTTCATTGATACGTTCTGCTGTATCTCTGGTTTCTACCTCATTGATCTCAGCTATAATCTTGATGATTTCCCTTCTTATGTGTGGAGTTGGTTTGATTTGTTATTTAAGTTCTTTAAGGTGTAGATACAGTTGATGTATTCTGGATTTTTCAATTTTTTTTTGAGGGAGGCTTGGATGGCTATGTATTTCCCCCATAAGACAGCCTTTGCTGTATCCCATAGGTTTTGGACCGAAGCGTCTTCATTCTCATTGGTTTCCATGAATTGTTTCTGTTCTTCTTTGATCTCCTGGTTGATCCAAGCATTCTTAAGCAAGGTGGTCTTTAGCTTCAAGGTGTTTGAGTTCCTTCTGAACTTTTCCTTGTGATTGAGCTCCAGTTTCAAAGCATTGTGATCTGAAAATATGCAGGGAATAATCTTAGGCTACAGGGATGGTTCAACATTCGGAAATCAATCAATGTGATACAACAAGTTAATATGAGAAGAGAGAAGAACCACATGGTCCTCTCAATTGATGCAGAAAAAGCATTTGACAAAATCCAGCATTCGTTCCTGATTAAAACACTTCAAAGTATAGGGATAGAGGGAACATTCCTGAACCTCATCAAATCTATCTATGAAAGACCCACAGCAAATATCATCCTCAATGGGAAAAAGCTTGCAGCCTTCCCGTTGAAATCAGGAACAAGACAAGGATGCCCACTCTCACCATTCTTGTTCAACATAGTATTAGAAGTCCTAGCAACAGCAATCAGACAACAAAGAGAAATAAAAGGTATCCAAATTGATAATGAAGAAGTCAAACTCTCTCTCTTTGCAGATGACATGATTCTTTATATGGAAAACCCAAAAGTCTCCACCCCCAAACTACTAGAACTCATACAGCAATTCAGCAACGGGGCAGGAAACAAAGCAAATGTTCAGAAATCAGTGGCTTTCTTATACACTAACAATGAAAATACAGAAAGGGAAATTAGAGAATCGATTCCATTTACTATAGCACCAAGAACCATAAGATACCTGGGAATAAACCTAACCAAAGAGGTAAAGGATCTGTACTCGAGGAACTACAGAACACTCATGAAAGAAATTGAAGAAGACACAAAAAATGGAAGACCATTACATGCTCTTGGATCGGAAGAATAAACATTGTTAAAATGTCTATACTGCCTAGAGCAACCTATACTTTTAATGCCATTCCGATCAAAATTCCACTGGTATTCTTCATAGAGCTGGAGCAAATAATCCTAACATTTGTATGGAATCAGAAGAGACCCTGAATCACTAAGGAAATGTTGAAAAACAAAAATAAAAATGGGGGCATCACGTTACCTGATTCCAAGCTTTATTACAAAGCTGTGATCCCCAAGACAGCATGGTACTGGCATAAAAACAGACACATAGACCAGTGGAACAGAGTAGAGAGCCCAGATATGGACCCTCAACTCTATGGTCAATTAATCTTCGACAAAACAGGAAAAAATATACAGTGGAAAAAAGACAGTCTCTTCAATAAATGGTGCTGGGAAAACTGGGCAGCTATATGTAGAAGAATGAAACTCGACCATTCTCTTACACCGTATACAAAGATAAACTCAAAATGGATAAAAGACCTCAATGTGAGACAGGAATCCATCAGAATCCTATAGGAGAACATAGGCAGTAATCTCTTCAATATCAGCCACAGCAACTTCTTTCAAGATATGTCTCCAAAGGCAAAGGAAACAAAAGTGAAAATAAACTTTTGGGACTTCATCAAAATCAAAAGCTTCTGCACAGCAAAAGAAACAGTCACAAAAACAAAGAGGCAACCCACGGAATGGGAGAAGATATTTGCAAATGACAGTACAGACAAAAGGTTGATATCCAGGATCTATAATGAACTCCTCAATCTCAACACACACAAAACAGGCAATCATATCAAAAAATGGGAAGAAGATATGATATGAACAGACACTTCTCCCATCAAGACATACAAATGGTTATCAGACACATGAAAAAATGTTCATCATCATTAGCCCTCAGGGAGATTCAAATTAAAACTACATTGAGATATCAACTTACACCAGTTAGAATGGCCAAAATTAACAAAACAGGAAACAACATGTGTTGGAGAGGATGTGGAGAAAGGGGCACCCTCTTACACTGTTGGTGGGAATGCAAGTTGGTGCAGCGTCTTTGGAGAACAGTGTGCAGATTCCTCAAGAAATTAAAAATAGAACTTCCCTATGCCCCTGCCATTGCACTCCTGGGTATTTACCCCAAAGATACAGAAGTCGTGAAAAGAAGGGCCATCTGTACCCCAATGTTTATAGCAGCAATGGCCACGGTTGCCAAACTATGGATAGAACCAAAATGCCCTTCAGCGGATGAATGGATAAGGCATATGTGGTCCATATACACTATGGAGTATTATGCCTCCATCAGAAAGGATGAACACCCAACTTTTGTAGCAACATGGACGAGACTGGAAGAGATTATACTGAGTGAAATAAGTCAAGCAGAGAGAGTCAAATATCATATGGTTTCACTTATTTGTGGAGCATAACAAATATCATGGAGGACAAGTGGAGTTAGAGAGGAGAAGGGAGTTGGGGTAAATTGGAAGGGGAGGTGAATCATGAGAGACAATGGACTCTGAAAATCAATCTGAGGGGTTTGATGTGGCGGGGGGTGGGAGGTTTGGGTACCAGGTGGTGGGTATTATAGAGGGCACAGATTGCATGGAGCACTGGGTGTGGTGAAAAAATAATGAATACTGTTTTTCTGAAAATAAATAAATTGAAAAAATTTTAAAAAAAGAAATACATGGTAGCCACAGGTCAAAAAACACTAATACATATTCAAAGAATAAAGAGATAGAAAGTTGAATATATCACTGAAGAAAATCAGTAAACCATGATAAAAAGAGTCAGAGAAACTATCACAAAAAAAATAAGAAAATGGTAGTAAATACATATCTGTCAATAATTACTTTGAAAGCAAATGGACTCAGTACTCCAATTGGAAGACAGGGTGTCAGAATGTGTTTTTTTTTTTTAAAGACCTATTTATATGGTGACTACATGAGACTTATTGTTGACCTAAAGACACCTGCAGATTCAATGTGAGGCACTGAAGAAACATTTATCATGCAAATGGAAGTCAAAATAAAACTGTAATAGCAATGTTTATACTGCACATTCTAGACTTTAAACAAAGACTGAAAAAGAGACAAATATGGATTTTATATAATCATGAAGGGAATGATACAACAAGAAGATAAAACAAATATAAATATCTGTATACCTAATATAGGAGTACCCAAATATATAAAACAATTAACAACAAACATAAGGAACTAACTGATAAAAACACAATAATAGTAGGGGTCTTAACACCTCACTTTCATCAATGAACAGATCATTGAAGCAGAAAGTAAACAAGGAAACAATGGCTTTGAATGACATACTGAACCAGATGAACTTAACAGATATATTCAGAATATTCCACCCTAAAACATCAGAATAAAGATTCTTTTTAAGTCCACAAATATCTCTTCTTCAGAATAGATCACATGTTAGGTCACAAAGCATGCCTCAACAAATACAAAATATTGAAATCATACCATGCACCTTTTCTGACCACAATGCTAAGAAATGAGAAGCTAACTACAGAAGAAAATTTGGAAAAAGAACACAAATGGTGATTAAACACCATGCTACTAAAGAATGAATGGATCAATAAGGAAACAAAAGAAGAAATTTCAAAAATGGGAAAAATGAAAATAAAAGCACAATAGTCTGAAACCTTTGGGATGGAGCAAAAGTGGTCCTGAAAGAAAAGTGTATAGCAATTCAGTCTCACCTCAAGAAGCAAGAGAAATCACAAATAAATATCCTAAACTTATATGAAAAGGAGCTAGAAAAAAAAAACAAATGAATCCTAACACCAGTAGAAAGAAGAAAATAATAAAGATTATCACAGAAATAAATGATGTAAAAACCAGATAAACAATAGAAAAGGTCAATGAAACCAGTTACTGGTTCTCTGAAAAAAGTTTTAAAAATTGGTAAACCTCTAGCCAGACTTATCAAAAAGAAAAAAGAAAGGATCCAAATAGATAAAATGACAAATGAGAATGGATAAATGACAGCAAATACCACAGAAATGCAAACAACTCTAAAAGTGTATTGTAAAAAAAATCCAACAAATTGGACAACCTTGAAGAAATGGATACATCCCTAGAAACATAAAAACTACCAAACCAAAGCATAAAGAAATAGAAAGCTTGAACAGACCCATTACCACTAACAAAATTGAATTAGTAAACAGGAAAATTCCCCAAAACAAAAGTCTAGAACTACATATCTTCACAGGCAAATTCTACCAAACATTTATAGGAGAGATAATATTTATTCTTACCAAACTATTCCAAAAAACAGAGAAAGAGGGAAAACTTCCAAATTCATTCTATGAGATAAGCATTAACCTGATACCAAAAGCAGATAAAGACACCACTAAAAAAGAGAACTTAAGCCAATATCCCTGATAAATATAGATGCAAAATACTCAATAAAATACTAGCAAACTAAATCTAATAATACATTAAGAAAATCATTTACCATGATCTAGTGAGATTTTTTCCTGGTTGGCAAGGGTGTGTAAATACTTGCAAATTAATCAATGTAGTACAACAAATCAATAAGGTAAATGATAAGAACCATGTAATCATTTCGATAAATGCAGAAAAAAATTTAAAATACCAACATCCATTCATAATAAAAACTCTCCACAATGTTGGTTTAAAGCAACATATGTCATAATAAAGGCCATATGTCAGAAAACCACAGCTAACATCCTTCTTAATGAGGAAAAAATTGAGAACTCTTCCCCTAAAGTTATGAAAAGACAAGGATATCTACTCTCACCACTGTTTTTCAACATAGTGCTGGAAGACCCAGCCACAGCAATCATATCTCAAAAATAAAAATCCATCCAAACTGGCAAGGAGGAATTCAAACTTTCACTATTCGTAGATGACATGATACTCTATATAGAAAACCCAAAAGATTTCACCAAAAAACTACTAGAACTGATAAATGAACTCAGTAATATTTCAGGACACAAAAACAATGTGGAGATATCTATTACATTTCTATACACCAATAATGAAGCAGCAGAAAGAGAAATTCAGGAATCAATCCATTTTCAATTGCACCAAAAACCGTAAGATACCCAGGCATAAACCTAACCAAAGAGGTGAAAGAAATGTAGTCTGAAAACTATAAAACATATGAAACACTATAAAACATTGGAATAATAAATATTGTTAAATTTTCTGTAGTTCACAAAGCGATCTACACATTTAATGAAATCCCTATCAAAATACAAATGGCATTTCTCACAGAGGTAGAACAATCAATCCTGACATTTTGATGGAACCACATAATACCCTAAATAACCAAAGCAATCTTGAAAAAGAAAAGATAAGCTGGAGGCATCACAATTCCAGATCTCAAGTTGTATTAGAAAGCTGTAGTCATCAAGACAGTGTGATACTGACACATAAACAAACACATAGATCAATGGAATAGAATAGAAAACTCAGAAGTGGACACACAACTATATAGTAAATGAGTCTTCAACAATGCAGAAAAGACTATCCAATGGGAAAAAGACAGTCTCTTCAACAAGTGGTGCTCGGAAAACAGGACAGTAACATGCAAAAGAATGAAACAGAACCACTTTCTTACATCACACACAAATATAAATTAAATATTGATGAAAGGCCCCAAAGTGAGACCTGAAACAATAAAAAATCTTAGAAGGGAATACAGGTAGTGACTTCTTTGACATTGGTAGTAGTGACTTTTTTTTCCCTAGAAATGTCTCTTGAGGCAAGGAAACAAAAGCAAAAATAAACTATTGGGACTTAAAATAAAAAGTTTCTGTACAGTGAAGGAAATAATAAAACTAAAAGACAACCTATGGAATGGGAAAATATATTTGCAAATGACATATCTGATAGTGTTAGTAACCAAAATATCTAAAGAACTTATTTATATCAACACCCAAGAACAAATAATCCAATTTTAAAGTGGGCATAAGATATGAATGGACATTTCTCCAAAGATATTCAAATGACCAACAGTCACATGAAAAGATGCTCAACATTACTGATCAGCAGGGACATGTAAATCTCGCCTCCAGCCAGTCAGAATGGCTAAAATCAACAACAGGTTTTGGCAAGGATGTGGAGAAAGGGGAACTTTTTGCACTGTCAGTGGGAGCACAAACTGGAGCAGCCAGTGTAGAAAACAGGATGGAGATTCCATGAAAAGTTAAATACAGAAGTACTTTATGATCCAGCAGTTGCACTTCTAGATTATTAGTGAATATGGACCACATCTTCCTTTTCCTTTCGTCCCTTGAAGGGCATCTTGGTTCACCAACACTAGCCATCAGGATGATTCAAACTGTATAATTAGTTTTTGATGTAGTGTTCAAAGATTCATTAGTTAAATAAAACTCCCAGTGCTCATCATAGCACGTGCCTCCTCAATACCCATCATGCTGTTACCCCCTCCCCCCACTCTCCTCATATCTGAAACCCCCAGATTGTTTCTAGGGGTCCATAGTCTCTCATGGTTTATCTCCCTCTCTTATTTCTCCCTCTTTGGATTTCTCTCACTTCCCCTATGGTCCTCCATGCTATTGCTTATGTTCTACATACAAATGAAACCATACGATAATTGTCTTTCTCTGTTTGGCTTACTTCACTTAACATAATCCCCTCCAGTTCCATCAATGTCAGTGCAAATGGTGGGTATTTGTCATTTTTAATGGGTGAATAATATTCCATTTTGTATATGTACCACAACTTCTTTACCCATTCATCTCTTGAAGGGCAACTTGGCTCCTTCCACAGTTTGGCTATTATGGACATTGCTCTTAGGAACATTGGGGTGCATGTGCCCCTTCTGTTCATTACATCTGTGTCTTTGGGGTAAATAGCTAGTAGTGCAATTGCTGGCTAATAGGGTAGCTCTATCCTTAACATCCTGAGGAACCTCAATACTGTTTTCCAGAGTGGCTATACCAGTTTGCATTCCCATAAATAGTGTAAGAGAGTTCCCTTTTATCCACATCCTTGTCAACATTTCTTGTTCCTGCCTTGTAATTTTTGTCATTCTAACAGGTGTAAGGTGGTATTTCATTGTGTTTTGGATTTGTATATCCCTGATGGCTAGTGATGTTGAATGTTTTTTCAAGTGTCTGTTAGCCATTTGTATGTCTTTTTGGGGGGAAATGTCTGTTCATGTCTTCCGCCCATTTTTTGACTGTGTTATTATTTATTTATTTATTTATTTTTTGAGTGTTGAGGTTGAAAAGTTATATATAGATCTTGGAAATCAGCCCTTTATCTATAATGTCACTTGCAAATATTTTCCCTCATACCATGGCTGCTTCTTAGTTTTGTTGACTGCTTCCTTTTCTGTGAAGAAGATTTTTATCTTGATGAAGTCCCAAAAGTTCATTTTTACTTTTGTTTCCCTTGGCTTTGGAGACATGTCTTGAAAGAAGTTACTGTGGTCGATTTGAAGAGATTACTGCATATGTTCTCCTCTGGGATTTTAATGGCTTTCTGTCCCACTTTGAGGTCTTTCATCCATCTAGAGTTTATCTTTTTGTATGGTGTAAGAGAGTGGACCAATTTTATTCTTATGCATGTGGCTGTCCAATTTTTCCAACACCATTTGTTGAAGAGACTGTCTTTTATCCATTGGGCATTCTTTCCTGCTTTGTTGAAGATTAGTTGATCATAGAGTTGAAAGTCCATTTCCGGGCTCTCTCTTCAGTTTCATTGATATATGTGATATGTTTTTGTGCCAATTCCATGCTGTCTTGGTGATCACAGCTTTCTAAGATAGCATGAAGTCAGGCAACATGATGTCCCCAGCTTTTGTTTTCTTTTTCAACATTTCCTTGGGGATTTGGAGTCTTTTCTGGTTGCAAACAAATTTTAGGATTGTTTGTTCCAGTTCTTTGAAAAATGCCACTGGTATTTTTATAAGGATGGCATTGAAAGTATAAATTGCTCTGAACAGGATAAACATTTTAACAATGTTTATTCTTCCAATTCATGAGCATGGAGTGTTTTCCCATTTTTTTATGTCTTCTTCAATTTCGTTCACTAGTGTTCTATAGAATATGTGTTCTAGGAATATTGCTTATTCCTACATAACTTCCGTTTTTTGTTGCTATTGTGAATGGAATTGATTCTTTAATTTCTCTTGCTACAGTTAAATTGTTAGGGTATAGAAAAACAACTGATTTCTGTGCATTGATTTTGTATCCTGCCACATTGCTGAATTGCTGTATGTTTTATAATAATTGGGGGATGGAGTCCTGTAGGTTTCCACATAAAATATCATGCCATCTGTGAAGAGGGAGAGTTTGACTTCTTCTTTGCCAATTTGAAGGCTTTTTATTTATTTTTGTTACTTGATTGCTGAGGCTAGGATGTCTAGTACTATTTTGAACAATAGTTGTAAAACTGGACATCCCTGTCATGTTCTTGATTTGCCTTCCCTATTGATAATGATATTTGCTGTGGACTTTTCATAGATTTTTTTTAATGATATTGAGGAATGTTCCCTCTATCCCTATACACTGAAGAGTTTTAATCAGTAATGGATATTATATTTTGTTAAATTTTTTCTGCATCAATTGAGAGGATCATATGGTTTCTTCTCTTTTATTTTATTGATATGCTCTATCATGTTGATTGATTTGTGAATGTTGAACCACTCTAACATCCCAGGCATAAAACCCTCTTGTTCACGGTGAATAATCCTTCTACTGTACTTTTAGATCCTATTAGCTAGGATCTTCTTGAGTATTTTGGCATCCATGCTCATCAGGGATATTGGCCTGTAATTCTCTTTTTTGATGGGGTCTTTGTCTGGTTTTGGGATTAGGGTAATGCTGACCTCATAGAAGGAGTTTGGAAGTTTTCCTTTTGTTTCTATTTTTTGGAATAATTTCCACAGAGTACATATTACTTCTTATTTAAATGTTTTGTAGCATTCCGCTGGAAAGTCGTCTGGCTCTGGACTGTTTTTGGGGGGGATGTTTTTGATTACTGCTTCAATTTTGTTACTGATTATTGGTCTATTCTGGTTGTCTACTTCTTCCTGTTTCAGTCTTGGTTATTTGTAAGTTTCCAGGAAGGCATGCATTTCTTCCAGTTTGCTTAATTTGTTGGCATATAATTGCTGGTAATAATTTCTGATAATTGTTTCTATTTCCTTGGTGTTAGTAGTGATCTCTTCCCTTTCATTCATGATTTTATTAATTTGGGTCCTTTCTCTTTTCTTTTCGATAAGTTTGGCCAGTGGTTTATCAATCTTATTAATTCTTTCAAAGAACCAGCTTCTAGTTTTGTTGCTTTGTTCTACTGTTTTTCTGGTTTCTATTTCATTGATTTCTGTTCTAATCTTTACTGACTTATGTCTCCAAGGTTTCTGATGAGCTATCAATTTTAATCTTATTCAAGGTGATTTATACACAAGGAACTGCCTCTTTCTTGCTGGTTTCAATATTCTCATTATTTTTGTTTTTGAATAGTTTAATAATGTTGTGTCTCGGTATGGATCTCTTTGAATTTATTATATTTGGAGCTTCTTGGATATATGGATTAATGACTTTCACTATTTTAATATTTTCAGCAATTATTTCTTTGACTATTTTCTTGCATTTTGCTCCCCTTCCATTATGTTTATTTGTATTTTTTATTGTGTCCTACCAGCATTAAACTTTGTTTATTTTGGGGGGGTCCTTGGGTAACTCAGTTGGTTAAATATCTGCCTTTGGCTGAGGTCATGATCTCAGGGTCCTGTGATCAAGCCTCACATCAGGCTCTCTGCTCAAGGTGGAGCCTGTTTCTCCTTTTTCCTCTGTCTGCCATTCTGCCTGCTAGTGCTCTGTAAAATAAATAAATAAACAAAATCTTAAAAAAAACCTTTATTTTTTTCTTCATTCATCTTTTTTGTTTGCCTCTCAGAACAGAAAAATCTCAGTTGTTCAGTCTTCAAGTTTATTTATTTTTTTCCTTGTGTCTGCACTATTCTGCTCATTTTATATCAGTGTTGTACTTTCAACTTCAAAATTTTGATGTAATCTCATACAAAAAATTCTACTTAGTGATATTTTATCTTCGGTGAGATAATTTTCACACTTTTCTTTAGTTCTTTGGATATAGTTTTTCTAAGTCTTTGAACATATTTACAATAGCTGATTTAAGCTTTTATTTTAATATGTCTACTCTCTGCGATTCCTCAGGCAAAGTTTCTTTAAGTGCTGTATTTGTTTTCTGTACATATGACATATTTTCTTGATTATTTATACTTCTAATGTTTTGTGTTGTAAACTGAATATTTACAATAATAATATGCGGCTATTGTAGAAATTAGACTAGTTCCTTCCCTTGAGTTTGTTGTTGTTGCTATTGTTTGTGTTTTAGTTTTCTAAACTAATTCTGTACATTTAAATGTGAATTCTGTAAATTATATGCTGTGTGTGGTCACTGAAGTCTCTGTTCAGTTAGTCTAGTGATCATATAATGATTGAAAAGAAATTGCCTGGAACCAACAGGCTCTCAGTTTTTGTTGAGGGCATGTTGTGGCAACACTCATCCAGATAGTTTCAAATCTGCCTTAGCTTTCCTTCACTTCTCCCTTGATCAGAGTCTTGTGTTTAGCAGTAGGTAAGGGCTTATGGTCTTCTCAGTTCTTTCTGAACATGTGCACAACTCTGCGCATTCATGTAGTCCTATATATGTGCATGACCTTCTAGATGTCTAGGAATATAACAAAGTTTTTCAAAATTCCTTTTGAACTTACTATTCTATTGTTCATCCTTCTAAACATTTTGATTTGGCTATTGTCTGTCCCAATTGTATTTATTTTTACCACTCCGGGAATCTGCAATCTTATACAGTTAGTGCCAATGTTTCTGAGATGATGTCACAGGTAAAATTCCATTTGCCCTGGGTGCTATGAATCAGTTCAAATAAGCCTTGTTGAGGGGTGGAGTCAAGATGGCAGAGAAGTAGCAGGCTGAGACTACTTCAGCTAGCTGGAGATCAGCTAGATAGCTTATCTAAAGATTGCAAACACCTGAAAATCCATCGGCAGATTGAAGAGAAGAAGAACAGCAATTCTGGAAACAGAAAAACAACCACTTTCTGAAAGGTAGGACCGGCGGAGAAATGAATCCAAAGCGACGGGAAGATAGACCCTGGGGGGAGGGGCCGGCTCCCGGCAAGCGGCGGAGCAACGGCGCACAAAATCAGGACTTTTAAAAGTCTGTTCCGCTGAGGGACATCGCTCCAAAGGCTAAACCGGGGCGAAGCCCACACGGGGTCAGCATGGCCTCAGGTCCCGCAGGGTCACAGAAGGATTGGGGGTGTCTGAGTGTCACAGAGCTTGTGGGTATTGGAACGGGAAAGCCGGCTACAGAGACAGAGCCGACTGTAAGCTCACAGCTCGGTGTTACCTTGAACCAGTTGCAGGCTCGGTGAGCTCGGAGCGCGGCCGGAGGTCAGTCAGACGGGAGTAACTGGGCGCTGTTCTCTGAGGGCGCACTGAGGAGCGGGGCCCTGGGCTCTTGGCTCCTCCGGGTCGGAGACCAGGTGGCTGCCATTTGTATTCCCGTCCTCCGGAACTCTACGGAAGGCACTCAGGGAACAAAAGCTCCTGAAAGCAAACCCTAGTGGATTACACACCCCGGCCCCTGTTAAGGGATGTGCAATTCCGCCTGGGGCAAAGACACTTGAGAATCACT
>NC_081575.1:61974549-61983460 GCF_022355385.1 Mustela nigripes | reverse complement strand
TATGTGCTTTGGTGAGTGCTGTGAAGTGTGTAAACCTGGTGATTCACAGACCTGTACCCCTGGGGATAAAAATATATGTGTATAAAAACTAAAAAATTAAACAACAACAACAACTACAGCAACAGGAAGAAACTGTCACAAAAACAAAACAAAACAAAACAAAACAAATAAGCCTTGTTAGTGTCATTTTCCAGGAAATAGCCAGAGAGCTCCAATAATGACAATTAATCTGGGAATATGATTTTGGTGGGCTTTGAACCTAATTCAGACATCTCCAGTGGCTGTCAGGGTGCTGGTTTTTAACTTTGGTTCGTCTATTGGCTTGGAAGGTTACTGCAGATCTTAGGAGAGGGTTATGGAAATAGAACAAGTTAAAACATCATAAATCTCAGTAATTTACAAGATCCAATCATTTTTCTCAACTAAACGTTCTCTGGATTGTCACAAGAATTGACTAAAGTCAATTTCAAGAGTACTGAGAAAGTTGATTTTGACAATTTTTTCCAGTGTTCTCATTACTTTTATCAAGGAAAGAACTTTCAGGAGTCTTTATTATACCATTTTATATTGCAGTTAGAGTTCGTTGACTTTCTTATGTGTTTAAATTAATGTTCCTTATCAAGTTTGGGACACTTTCAGCCATTACATACACACACACACACACACACACACACACACACACACACGTATATAGAGATAAATTCATTTCTCTTTCTTCTCTGTTTCTGGTACTCTCATTATGATCTATGCACTTAATAATATCCTAAATTTTCTGAGGCTCATTCATTTATCCTCTTTGTTCTTTTTATTTTTTAAGATTTTATTTGTTTATTTGACTGACAGAGATCACATATCCCTCTACTGATTTTCCATTTTGTTTATTGCATTTTTAATCTCCAAAATTTACATTTTTAAATATAATTTCAAATGTTTATTGATATTATCTATATTATAAGTCATTGTCATCACTCTTACTTTTAATTATCTCAACATGGCTTCCTTTAGTTCTTTGAATACATTTATAATAGCTGTTTGAAGCCTTTGTCTGAGAAGCCCAACATCTTGCCACCTTCAAAGGAAATTTCTGTATTGGCTTGCTCTTTTTCCTATCTATGTGGCATGGTTTTCTGATTCTTTGCATGTATGTAATTTTTTTGTAGTGGTTTATAACTGAACAATTTAGACAGTATGTTGCAACAATTCCAGATGCTGAAACCTTTCCCTTAGGTCTTCTTATCTGCTTAATTTTTAATGAGTTGATTAGGTTAGTTAAGTGAATTCAATTTCTACTACAAAGTGAAGTAGAATGTTCTCCTCAGAGGGTACAGTCTTATACATACAGTATTTTTTTAATCACTAGGGTTCCTTAGATTTTTACCCTAGAAAAGTTGGAAGATATAACATCAATCAAAGAGTAGACTGGTTGAGAGGAGCATATTCATTGAGATTTGGGATGTATTGAATTTATGGTGGAAATATATTGTAGTTAATTGGCAGATCTGTTCTGGGGGTTTTATTTTTATTTATAAGAGTATGGATTTTAATTTTTTGTGAGATTACCATGGAGGAGTAAAGAGAATAAAAGAGACCTGGGGCGCCTGGGTGGCTCAGTGGGTTAAGCCGCTGCCTTCGGCTCAGGTCATGATCTCAGGGTCCTGGGATTGAGTCCCACATTGGGCTATCTGCTCAGCAGGGGGCCTGCTTCCCTTCCTCTCTCTGTGATCTCTTCCCTTCCTTTCTCCTACTGTGATCTCTCTCTCTGTCAAATAAATAAATAAAATCTTAAAAAAAAAGAGGCCTACAGGTTGTATGTTCTGGAACACTGAGATTTAAATCCTGGAGAAGAAAGAGGAGCCAGAAAGAATTTTAATAATTAAAAAATAGCAACTAGAGAGGTAGGGCAGCCAGAATACTGCAATGTTAACAACCAAAGACAGCATTCCATGGAATGTGGAGAAAGACAGCTAGCTTTTATTGTAAGGTTATTGTGTTAAAACTTTTAAGGAACAATTACCTCAAAATTTCAGAATCAGCCTGAGAAATGAATACATTATGTCCACTTTATAGATGAAGACACTGAAGCTCAGATAAGTAAGGTAACTCATCTAAAAAAAAATCTGACCAATGAGTGGCAAAACATAGATTTGAACCTGAGTCTCTCTGAAACGAAATCTAGTTTCTTTCCATGGTGTCTTCATACTGGTTAACCATTTTAAATATCAGAGTACAAGAATAATAAATAGTAAAGAAAAGAAATCTGAACTGGTAACTATGATGTATTCAGTAACTTTTCATAAACCAATTTTAGTGAAGGAGAAGTAGAAGTCAGATTTTAAGAATTTGATTTGGGAAATGAACACAGAAAAGGTTACTGGCATGGAGAAAATGGGATTATTCAAGTTAAGAAGAAAAAAAAATTAACAGTATATAATTGAGAGAATTTTAGAGCCAAACTACACTGAGTTTAAATACTGGCTTCCCTAGTCATTTACCCTTGGACTTAACTGACTTTTTCATCAAGTTTCTCATGAGTAAATGGAAATCCCTTATTTACAGGAATGTTATGAGGGTTACAGATAATGGATGTAAAACACTTTATATATTTAAGGTATTTGTTCACTGAAGGGACTGAGATAAGAATTGTCATGCAAAAGAGCCTGATAATATAATAAGGCATAATCTGAAAAATTTAACCCAGTAGCTATTATTATTTTTATTATTCCCAGTAGTGGTACCTACACTTTTGGGGGGATTACATACTTCTTTTAGAATCTGATGAATGTTCGGAATCTACTCTTAGAAAATTTCATATATCTACACATTTTAAAGATTATTTAAGTGGATTTACGGATCCCAAGAAGTTTAAAAATAATAACTTAAATGTGTCAAATGTTTACTATATGTCAGGTACTATAATAAGCACTTCATACACCTTAACTTGTTAACATTTTTGGATGAAAAAAAACAAAACCCAAGAGACCCAAGAGGTTAAGTAACTTGCCTAAGATCACATAGCTAGAAAGTAAGAAGACTGAGATTCTAACCCTGACCACTTTACTATGTTGTTCTATCAATTCATACATTGCAAATGATATATTCTTTTTTTAATTAATTAATTTATTTTCAGCATAACAGTATTCATTATTTTTTTCACCACACCCAGTGCTTCATGCAATCCGTGCCCTCTATAATACCCACCACCTGGTACCCCAACCTCCCACCCCTCTGCCACTTCAAACCCCTCAGATTGTTTTTCAGAGTCCATAGTCTCTCATGATTGACCTCCCCTTCCAATTTACCCCAACTCCCTTCTCTTCTCTATCTCCCCATGTCCTCCATGCTATTTGTTATGCTCCACAAATAAGTGAAACCATATGATAATTGACTCTCTCTGCTTGACTTATTTCAGTCAGCATAATCTCTTTCAGTCCCGTCCATGTTGCTACAAATGTTGGGTATTGATCCTTTCTGATAAAGGCATAATACTCCATCGAGTATATGGACCACATTTTCCTTATCCATTCATCCGTTGAAGGGCATCTTGGTTTTTTCCACAGTTTGGTGACTGTGGCCATTGCTGCTATAAACACTGGGGTACAGGTGGCCCTTCTTTTCACAACATCTGTATCTTTGGGGTAAATACCCAGGAGTGCAATGGCAAGGGCACAGGGAAGTTCTATTTTTAATTTCTTGAGGAATTTCCACTCTGTTCTCCAAAGAGGCTGCACCAACTTGCATTCCCACCAACAGTGTAAGAGGGTTCCCCTTTCTCCACATCCCCTCCAACACATATTGTTTCCTGTTAATTTTGGCCATTCTAACTGGTGTAAGGTGATATCTCAATGTGGTTTTAATTTGAATCTCCCTGAGAGCTAGTGATGATGAACATTTTTTCATGTGTCTGATAGCCATTTGTATGTCTTGATTGGAGAAGTGTCTGTTCATATCTTCTGCCCAGTTTTTGATATGATTGCCTGTTTTGTGTGTGTTGAGTTTGAGGAGTTCATTATAGATCCTGGATATCAACCTTTTGTCTGTACTCTCATTTGCAAATATCTTCTCCCATCCCGTGGGTTGCCGGTTTGTTTTGTTGACTGTTTCCTTTGCTGTGCAGAAGCTTTTGATTTTGAAAAAGACAGTCTCTTCAATAAATGGTGCTGGGAAAACTGGACAGCTATATGTAGAAGAATGAAAGTTGATCATTCTCTTACACCGTACACAAAGATAAACTCAAAATGGATAGAAGACCTCAACGTGAGACAGGAATCCATCAGAATCCTAGAGGAGAAGATAGGCAGTAACCTCTTCCATATCAGCCACAGCAACTTCTTTCAAGATATGTCTCCAAAGACAAAGGAAACAAAAGTGAAAATAAACTTTTGGGACTTCATCAAATGATACATTCTTTATAGCACCATTTTCAATAAGAAAACTAAAATTATTAACCACCTAAATGTTCATGGATAGAGGAAAATTAAATAAATTACTAGACAGTTAATAAGTATAAAAAATAATAACTATTTTTACTGATAAGCAATTGCATCTAAGATATTTTACTAAGTGGAAGATGAAGGTGCAGATCAGTGTATATACTTTACTGTTTTCTTGTATTAAAAATAAGAAATAAAGGTTACACATATATGTGCTTGTATGTGCACAGAATATTCCTAGAAGCATAGATAAGAATCTAAATATAGTGGTTGCCTCTAAAAAGGGAAATTAGGAACTATGATCTCAGTCAGCATTATGTTTTCTAGAACTAGGTGTATACAGATCTTCTTTGACTTTCAGTGGGGCTATATCCCTGACAAATGTACTGTAAGTTGAAAATATTGTTAAGTCAAAAATGCATTTAATGCACCTAACTGCTGAACGTCATAGTTTAGCTTAGTCTACTTTAAACATGTTCAGAACCCTTAAATGATCCTACAGGTGGGCAAAATCATATAACACAAAGACTACTTTATAATAAAATATTTACTATATCATATAATTGATTGAATACTACTATACTGGAAGTGAAAAACATAATGGTTATATGGATACAGAAAAGTTGAAAGTGTATCAATTGAATATCCTGTGATCATGCGGCTGACTGCAAGATGCAGCCCACGCCTGCTGCCCAGGATTATAAGAGAATATCATACCACATATTGGTAACACATAAAAAGATCAAAATTCAAAATAAGTTTCTACTAACTGCATATCACTTTTGCACCACCATAAAGTGAAAAATTGTCAGTTGAACCAATGCTAGTTGGATACTGTCTGAATATTCCTACATTTGGAACTTATCTGAATTAAAATGAATATGGGGTAAATAATGACAGAGGGCAAAGGTGATAAACACCAAAGTACATTTGAAAATAGCACAAATAGTTCCACAGAAAACATAACTTTGAAGTTAATGTTAGAATAATATGACATAGAATGTTGTTAAGTTGATTCTCAGCATGAAATGTTTTATAACTGTGTCTTTAGGTATTTGAGCAATGTTTTGATTGAATTTTTAAACATTTACTTATAATACATGGTTTGAGACAAGGGGTCTCAATGTATGGTCTGCAGATCTCTGGAGACTCTGAGACACTTTTAGTAAGCCCTCAAGGTCAAAACTACTTTAAAAATAATATTAAGATGTCATTTATCATTTATACTGTATTGATATTTTCACTGAAGTACAAAAACCATGGAGGGTAAAACTTCTGGTGCCTTAATACAAATTGAGGCAATTGTATCAAAATATACTAGTATTCTTTACCATCATACATTCATGAGCTAAAAAGAAGTTTCATTTAAGTATGCTCTTGATGGGGGCACCTGGGTGTCTCAGTCGGTTGAGCATACAACTCTTGGTTTCTGCTTGGGTGTAATCTTAGCGTCATAAGATCCAGCCCAGAGTTGAGCTCCACACAGCAGGGAGTCTGCTTGAAGAGTCTCTCCCTCTGCTCCTCCTATTTCTCTCTCTCTCTGAACTATAAATAAATCTTAAAAAAAATGTCCTTGATAAAGCACAGTAGTCATTCCTTATCCATGGAGGATATATTTCAAGATCCCCAGTGGTCATCTGAAATCATGCATAGCACTAAACCATATATATTGATGTTTTTTACTATATGTATATAAGTGTAATAAATTTTAATTTATAAATTAAGCATGTCAAAAATTTATATTACATATAACTAAAAATAAAACAATTATAACAACTATTATAATAAAATTTACATAAGAAATAATTTACATAATAAAATTACATAATAAAAACTATGTAAATAAGATCTCTCTCTCATCTTATTGTGCTATACTCACCCTTCTTATGATGACATGGGATGGTAAAATGCTTGCATGATAAAATGAAGTGAGGTAAATGACATAGGCATTGTGATATAGCTTTAGGCTATTTACTGACCTTTTGACAATACATGAGAAGGAGGGTCATCTGCTTCTAGATGACAGTTAACAGCAAGTATCTGAAACCATGGGAAGCAAAACCACAGATAAATCTTGATACTATAGTACACATATATTTAATATTCTTTTTGAAAAAAATGGGAAGTAAGTATATATAAAGTATATAAAGTATATATATATAAAGTATATATAAAGTACTTCTGGTGCACACTGAAGTATAATGATTGTCAAGAAAAGGACTTGTAAAACTATTTGAGCTTTGTGTTGACAGTTTTTTTCATGAAATACAATTTTTACTTGAAAGAATGACTGACAAAATTATGGCTATTCAAATTTGGGTATTTGATAGACATTTCTTGGAAATTAACAAGGTGAACCTGTTACTTCAAAGAAAAACAACTAAGTATTTGTTGCCAATGTTAACATTTGAGTTTCCAAGTGAAAATTAGAACTTTGGACAACTTGCTTCTGTCACTATATACTTGAAAGCTTCCTATTACTTACAGACTTTCTGATGAAACCAGTGATGGTAGTAGTAAATGTGATGCATGTTTGATTCTGCATAATGAATCATATTAATGGTTATATAACTTGTGAACTAATATTTTCCAAAATACCAATACATATTTTTACAAATACTGCATGGCTGAAAGGTCCTTTCTAAGTGCACAATAGGTCTCTGAATATGCTTTCAGAATCCAAATTGCAATTATTCTGTAGAAAGGTACTCTTTGCCTAGTTTTAGTGTTGTATCAACAAAAAATATGTATACCAAAATATGTGACAGTGTTATTAAAATGCTCCTCTTTTTTCGACTATATGCCCATATGAGGCCACATTTTTTTTCTCCCACATTGCAACTAAAATAACATGTCACAGCAGATTGAATGAAAAGGAAACAAGATATGAGAATCCAGCTGTCTTCTATTAAGCCAGATACTAAAAAGTTTTGAAAAAATGTAAAACAATGTCACTCTTCTCACTAAATTATTTATATCTCATAAGTAGATGCTATTATATTAACATATAATGCATTTATTATTTATAAATATATTAATAGATTAATATGTTAGAACAGTTTTTAATATCTAGTATGGTGAATATTGATATGTACAATCCATATAAATAAAAGGTCTTTGGAATCCTAAATAATTTTTAAGAGTGTGAAGGGATCTGAGACCAAAAAACTTGAGAATTACTGATATGGGAAATCTTTTGCTTGTTGTCAGAGCTTGAAATTCCAGACGCTTGGAGTTTATTCTTTTGTGTTTGCGACGCTCATTAAAAAAAAAGAAAAAAGTACCTGTTATAAGTAGTAAAGGTTTACCACTCAGATCACATTCCTTTTTGACAACAGGAACTCAGAAGGTCTGGAAAAACACCATATCTTAGGAGACAAGGATGAACAAAAAATTCAGCAAAGAAAGGTGGGACACAAATACAATCTTTACCTATTCCACATTTTCCAATGGTCAATTCTAATGACAGAAAGTTGAGTCGCAAAGCAAGGAACTTGAAATAAGAAAATGACTCAAGATATACCTTTGCTTGTATTGCTTGTGTCCCAGTTGTTCATGGCTTTGACTCTGTAGAAACCAAAAAAACCCCACCATCAATTTGCAAAAACCTCATAATTCATGATAGTTCACAACATGTATACCGTATCAATCAGTTATTTAGTTAAAGGAAATCTCTTATTATGGAAATTCTCTGAAATACATTGCTTTAAATTCACATTTTGTGAGACTAACCATTTTCATTTTCAGGACTACAAGTTCCTCACAGGGAATCTCAGGAAGTTGCCCTGTGTTAATACCTGTCTCCAAAACAAGCCCCTGGGGTTGAAGAAAATGAACCGCTCTTCCGGTTACAAAGTATTTTTCTTTATTTAAATTTTACTTGGTTAACATATATTGCAATATTGGCTTTTGGAGCAGAACTCAATGACTCATTTCTTAAATAAAACATCCAGTACTCATCACAAAACGTGCCCTCTTTAACACCCATTACCCATCTACCCATCTCCTACAGACCTCCCTTGATCAATCCTCAGGTTGTTCTCTCTCATTAAGAATCTCTTATCACTTGTTTCCCTCTCTGTTTTTTCCCCGTTTCCTTATGTTTTCTGCCTTAAACTCCACATATAAATGAGATCATATGGTATTTGTCTTTCTCTATCTGACTTATTTCACTTAGCGTAATACACTCTAGCTCCATCTACATCATTGCAAATGGTAAGATTTCAATTTTTTTTAAATTTTTTATTTTTTATAAACATATATTTTTATCACCAGTGGTACAGGTCTGTGAATCACCAGGTTTACACACTTCACAGCACTCACCAAAACACATACCCTCCCCAATGTCCATAATCCCACCCCCTTCTCCCAAACCCCCTCCCCACAGCAACCCTCAGTTTGTTTTGTGAGATTAAGAGTCACTTATGGTTTCTCTCCCTCCCAATTCCATCTTGTTTCATTGATTCTTCTCCTACCCACTT
>NC_081575.1:61962799-61971549 GCF_022355385.1 Mustela nigripes | reverse complement strand
TCGCGTGGGCTTCGCCCCGGTTTAGCCTCTGGAGCGATGTCCCTCAGCGGAACAGACTTTTAAAAGTCCCGATTTTGTGCACCATTGCTCCGCCGCTTGCCGGGAGCCGGCCCCTCCCCCCGGGGTCTATCTTCCCTTCGCTTTGGATTCATTTCTCCGCCGGTCCTACCTTTCAGAAAGTGGTTGTTTTTCTGTTTCCAGAATTGCTGTTCTTCTTCTCTTCGATCTGCCGTTGGATTTTCAGGTGTTTGCAATCTTTAGATAAGGTATCTAGCTGATCTCCGGCCAGCTGAACTAGTCTCAGCCTGCTACTTCTCCGCCATCTTGACTCCGCCCTTCAAGATTTCAATTTTTTAATGGCATAGTAATATTCTATTACATATACATAATCACTTCTTCTTTATCCATTCATCACTAAATGGACATTTTTGCTCTCTCTAAAGTTTGGGTATTGTTGATAATATTAATATTGGGTTGCATATATCCCTTCAAATTTGTATTTTGTTACCTTTTGGAGTAGATACCTAGCAGTGCAATTGCCAGATCATAGGATAGTTCTATTTTTAACATTTGAAGTACCTCCAAACTGTTCTCCAGGAAGGCTGCCCTAGTTTGTATTCCCACCAACAGTGCAACGGGGTAACTCTATGTCCACATCCTCGTGAACATCTGTTGTTTCTTGTTTTGTTAATTTCAACAATTCTGACAGGGTTGAGATGAGATGTTATCCCATCATACTTTTGATATGTATTTCATTGATGAGTGATGTTGAGCATCTTTTCATGTGTCTGTAAGCCATCTGAATGTCTCTGGAAAAGTGTATATTCATGCCTTCTTCCCTTTTCTTAACTGGACTGTATTTTGGGTGTTGAGTTTGAAAAGTTCTTCATCAATTTTGGTACTAATAATTTACCAGATATGTCATTGGTAAATATCTTCTCCCATTCTATAGGATGCCTTTTAATTTTATTGATTGTTTCCTTCACTGGGCAGAAGTTTTGTATCTTGATGAAGTCCCAATAGTTTATATTTGGTTTTGTTTTCCTTGCCTCTAGTGTCATGTCTGATAAGAAATTAGTATGGCCCAGGTCAAAGAGGTATCTGCTTGTGTTCTCTAGAATTCTGATAGTTTCCTTTCTCATATTTAGGTTTTCCTCCATTTTGAATTTATTTTTGTGTGTGGTGTAATAAAGTAGTACAGTTTCATTCTTCTGCATTTTGCTGTCCAGTTTTCCCAACACCATTTTTTGAAGAGACTCTTTTTTCCCATTGGATTTTATTTTCTGCTTTGTTAAAGTTTAGTTGATCATATAGCTGTGCGCCCATTTATGGGTTTTTGTATTCTGTTCCATTGATTTATGTGTCTGTTTTTTTGTGCCAGTATCATACTATCTTGATGTCTATGGCTTTGTAATATAGCTTAAAATCCAGAATCATGGTGCCTCTAGTTTTGTTTTTCTTTTTCAGAATTGCTTTGGCTCTTTGAGGTCTTCTTTGGTTCCATATAAATTTGAGGATTTTTTTGTTCCAGCTCTGTGAAAAACGCTGGTGGCATTTTGATAGGGATTGCTTAAATGTGTAGATTGCTTTGGGTAGCATAGACACTTTAGCAATGTTTGTTCTTCTGATCCATGAGCAAGGGATAATTTGCCATGGCTTTATGTCATCTTCAATTTATTTAAAAAGTGTTTTATAATTTTATATGTCTTTTACCTCTTTAGTTAGGTTTATTCCTAAGTATCTTATTGTTCTTGGTGCAATTGCAGATAAGATTGATTCCTTGATTTCTCTTTCTGCTGCTTCATTATTGGTGTACAGACATGCAACAGAGTTCTTGACATTGATTTTTAAAACTTGCAAATTTGCTGAATTTATATATTAGTTTTAGCAATTTTTTGGTGGAGTTTTTCAGGTTTTCTACATAGAGTATTATGTCATCTGCAAATAGCATAAGTTTGACTTCTTCCTTGCCAATTTTATTACCTTTTATTTCTTTTTGTTGTCTGGTTGTCAAGGCCAAGTTTTCCAATACAATATTAAATAGTAATGGTGAGAGTGGACATCCTTGTCTTGGTCTTCACTGTAGGAAAAAGGATCTCAGTTTTTCCCTGTTGAAAATTATATTAGCTGAGGGTCTTTCTTATATGGCCTTTATGATGTCAAGGTATGTTCTCCCTATCCCTACTTTTTGAGGGTTTTTGTCAAGAATAGTTGCTGTATTTTGTCAAATGCTTTTTCTGCATCTATTGAGAGGATCATATAGTTCATATCCTTTCTTTTATTAATGTGGTGTATCACATTTCCTGGTTTTGCAGATATTGAACCACTCCTGCAGGAATAAGTCCCACTTGATTATGGTAAATAATTCTTTTAATGTGCTGTTGGATTGAATTTGCTAATATCTTGTTGAAAATTTCTGCATCCATGTTCATGATGTATGTTAGCCTGTAATTCTTTTTAGTGGGGTCTTTTCTGGTTTTTGAATCAAGATAATGCTGCACTCATGCAGGGAGTTGGGTAATTTTCTTCCATTTCTATTTTTTGGAACAGTTTGAGGAAAAGAGGTATTAACTCTTCTTAAATGGCTGGTGTAATTCCCCTGGGAATCCATCAGACCCAGCACTTTTGTTGGGTGATTTTTGATTACTGACTCAATTTCTTTGCTGGCTATAGGTCTGTTCAAATTTTCTCCCTGTTTCAGTTTTGGTAGTTTGTAGGTTTCTAGGAATTTTTTCATTTCTTCCAGATTGGCCAATTTTTTTGCGTATAATTTTTCATGGTGTTCTCTTAAAATGTCTGTATTTCTTTGGGGTTGGTTGTGATCTCTCCTCTTTCATTCATGATTTTGTATATTGGGGTCTTTTCTCTTTTCTTTTTAATAAGTCTGGCTAGGGGTTCATCAATTTTATTAATTCTTTCAAATAACCAGCTCTTAGTTTTGTAAATCTGTTCTGTTTTTGTTTGTTTGTTTGCACGTTTCTGTACTGTATATTTCTGTTCTAATCTTCATTATTTCCTGTCTTTTGCTGTCTTAAAGCTTCATTTGCTGTTTCTTTTTTTTTTTAGATTTTACTTATTTGTCAGAGAGAGAGAGGGAGAGAGAGTGAACACAGGCAGATGCAGAGGGAGAAGCAGACTCCCTGCTGAGCAAGGAGCCCGATGTGGGACTCGATCCCAGGACGCTGGGATCATGACCTGAGCTGAAGGCAGCTGCTCAAACAACTGAGCCACCCAGGCATCCCTCATTTGCTGTTTCTTTACTAGCTCCTTTAAACATAAGGTTGGGTTGTGTATTTGAAATTTTTTTTCTTTTTTTTTTTTTTTTGCTTCTTGAGGTAGGCCTATTGCAATATACTTCCCTCTTGGTACTGCCTTTTCCCCATCCCAAAGGTTTTGGACTGACATGTTTTTATTTTCATTTGCTTCCATGTGTTTTTTTTTTTTTTTTTTTAGATTTCTTCTGTAATTTACTATTTAACCTATTCATTCTATATAGGATATTCTTTAACCTCTATGTATTTGTAGTCTTTCCAAATTTTTCTGTGATTGACTTCAAGTTTCACAGTATTGTAGCCTGCAGTATGCTTGGTATGATATCCATCTTTTTGTACTTGTTGAGGGTTGATGTGTAACCCAGTATGTAATCTATTCTGGAGAATGTTCCATGTGCACTCATAAAGAATGTGTATTCTGATGCTTTAGGATGGATTGTTCTGAATATAGCTGTTGAGTCCATATGGTTCAGAGTGTCATTCAAAGCCATTGTAACCTGATTGATTTTCTCCTTAGATGATATAACCATTGTTGTAAGTGGTGTGTTAAAGTCCTTACTATTATTATCTTATATCAATGTTGATTTATACTTATTAATTTATTAATATATTTGGGTGCTCCCAAGCTGGGAGCATAAATATTTATAATTGTTAGATCATCTTGATGGATAGACTTCTAATTATGCTCTTCATCCTTTCTTACAGTCTTTCTTTGTTTTTAAAATCTAGTTTGTATAATATAAGCATTTCTACACTGGCTTTTTTTATTGTTATTAGCATGATAGATATTTTTCTATCCCTTCACTTTCAATCTGTATGTGTCTTTAGGTCTAAAATGAATCTCTTGTATACCTTACATCTTTTGACTGGAGCATTTATTCCATTTATATTCAGAGGATTACTGAAAGGTATGAATTTAGTGCCATTGTGTTACATGTAAATTTGGTGTTTCTGGTGGTGTTCTCAGGTCCTTTCTAGTCTTTGTTGCTTTTGGTCTTTTTTTCCCCTCCACTCAAAGAGTTCCCCTTAAAATTTCATGCAGGGCTGGTTTAATGATCAGTAACTCCTTTAATATTTGTTTGTCTAGGAACTCTTTATCTCTCCTTATATTCTGAATGACAGCCTTGCTGGTAAAAAATTCTTGGCTGCATATTTTTTTCCCATTCAGTACATTGAATATTTTCTGACATTCCTTTCTGTCCTGCCACCTTTTTGTGGGCAGATCTACTGCAAACATGATCTGTCTTTCGTTGTGTGTTAAGGAATTTTTTTCCCCTTGCTGTTTTCAGGATTCTTTCCGTGTCTGTATATTTAGTGAATTTGGTTATGATATGCTTGGTTATGTTTAGCTTTTGTTAAATTTAATGAGAGTTCTCTGTGCTTCTTGAATTTTAATTTCTGTGTCCTTCCCCAGATTAGGGGAGTTTCCAGCTATAATTTGTCCAAATAAATCTCTGGTCCTCTTTGTAACATCTTCTTCTTCTTCTGGGACTCCAATGATGTGAATCTTATTACATTCATACATACTATCTAATAAGTCAGTGACTTCTCTAAGTCTACTTTCAAGGTACATACCTTTCTTTCCCCCTTTTCTGTACTTCATTATATTCTATTTTATCTTCTATATCACTGATTTGCTCCTCCTCTTCATCCATCCTCATTTTTTTTGTGCTCCACTTGGGATTGTGTCTCAGTTATAGCATATTTTATTTCAGCCTGACTAGATTTTCAGTTCTTTTATTTGTGCTTTCAGGGATTCTTTATGATATTTTAGGCTTTTAAAAGTCCCATCTAATATATTTATAATTGTTGTTTTAAGTTCTAGTTCAGATATCTTACTTATATCTGTATTGATTAAATGTTTGGCCATGAGTTCTACTTTCTATTCTTTCTTTCTGGGTGAATTTCTCTATATTGTCTTTTTGTCCAGAAAAGAAAAATAACAAAACAAAACAAAAAAGCAGAAAAACAAATAACCAAGATTCTGGTTGTGTTTAGTTCTGTTTGTTAATAGAACCTAGATTTTCCCTCTCCCCCAAATAAATAAAAATAAATTAATTAATTAAACAAAATAAATTGAAAGTAAAAAATATTAAAGATATAAAGTATATAAATATAAAATTAGAAATAATTAAAAATGAAAAGAAGGAATTGAAAACATAAGAAAACAAATGGTAATAAAGAAATTAGAACATATAAGGAAAAAGGAAGCTGGATCCTGTTTTCTCCTATAGTTGAAGCTTTGCAACTCTCTATGATCAGTAAACTTGGTTTAAGTGAGGCTTTTGCTGGTCTTCTGGGGAAAGAGCCTGTTGCACTTATTCTCAGGTTGTCTTGCTCTAGTGGAAATGCTTTTCCTGGTCACAGTGGGTCAAGACTTGATGTAAGCAACTCTTAGACTCCACTAGGTGGCGCTGTTTTGCTCCTTGAGGGCTTTCAGCACTGATAGGTAAGATGAATATGGCAGTGCCCTCCCTGTTGGTTGTACCCGGAGCTGAAAGTCCTGCTCCCCAACCCCACTCTTCAGTGAGCTCTTCCATAAGACCAATCAATCACTCTTGTGTCTCTGGTTTCCATCAGAACCTTGCATTTATCCCTGCCTGTGGCTTAGGCATGTTGTTATTGCTGTTGTCATTGTTGTTGTTTTTATCTCAGGCACATGGCTGAGTTTCAACCCTCCAAATTTTCAGGATTCCTGATGTGCAAACCTGCATTGTTGCTCCATGGGATGGTCTGGATAAGCTTTTGTCATTTACTGGGTCAATGCCAGGAGAGTGGTCACACAACTGTACGGCAGTTCTCAGTTTATGGCAAATCAGAGCAGAAAGCTGGCACCACGACTTGCTGTTCTCAGCCAGCTTCTGAGCCTCTGTGCCTGGGAACAGTGTAACACTACTGTGCAACCCATTCTTCTTGCAACCCAGGGGATACTGAAATCATGGTGTCACACCTAGGAATCCATCCCACTTCATCACCCAAAAACCTATAAGCCAGGCACATCCCCCACTGTGGCAGACTTTTACAAGGCCATATGTTGCACTCTTTGCTGTTTATAATACTTTGTTATAGCCTCTGTAAGCAGGGTCCCTCCCCACCACCATTTCCATAGCTAAATCCTTCCCAATTCAAGTCTCTGTACCTCCTTCCTTCCAAGAGATGGTTGCTTTTCTACTTGCAGACTAGCAGTTTTTGTTCTCTCAAAACTTCAGTTTATTTCTTGGGTGTTCCAAATGATTTGATAACTATCTAGTTATGTTTGAAGGAAGAGGAAACCCTAGGGTTCCCCTAATCTTCTGCCATCTTAACTCTTCTACAAAGTATTTTTTTTTCTATTTGAAGAAAGGTACTGCAGTGTATGGCTCAAAAAAGTTTTAGTGAAAAAATGCGAGAATTAAAACCCTTCAGGGAACTAAGATGGTGGTATAGTAGGAGGCCCCTAGGCTTGACTCATATGTTGAACACAGCTAGATAATGATCAAATCATTCCTTTTTAAAAGGATTTTATTTATTTATTTGACAGAAATCACAAGTAGGCAGAGAGGCAGGCAGAGAGAGAGGAGGAAGCAGACTCCCTGCTGAGCAGACTTCCTGATTTGGGAATTGATCCCAGGTCCCTGGGATCATGACCCAAGCTGAAGGCAGAGGCTTAAACCCACTGAGCCACCCATGTGCCCCATGATCAAGGCCATATGTAGTTGAACAAACTGCACAACTAGAGGGAGAGAAGAAGCCATTTCAAGAAAGGTAAGAAGTGTGGAGACATGGATTGGGAAAGAAATGGGTTATAGGTGCTGTGGATGGGAGGGAGCCCTGGTCATGGAAAAAGGTGAGGAGTGAAATGCACAAGCATATGTGCCAGGAAAACAATGATCCAAAACCTCTGGCTGGGAAAGGGAGATTGGCTGAATTTCATATGCTTTTGCAACCAGCAGGGCTCAACGATTGAGGTTTCAGAGGTCCCTGGGCTTGGCTGGGATAGATACATGAGGATCCTACCTTATTCCTGGAGCAGAAGAAGGCAAACAACCCCAGGGCAAACTATGTGATCTGAAAATTGCCTAGTGGAACAGTGACACACCATTCATTCTTTTTTTTTTAATCCATTTTTTAAATTTAATTTTGTTTCAGTGTAATCAGAATTCATTGTTTATGCACCACACCAAGTGCTCCATGCAATACGTGCCCTCCATAATACCCACCACAAGGCTCCCCCACCCCTTCAGATTGTTTTTCAGAGTCCATAGTCTCTGATAATTCATCTCCCCCTCCAATTTCCCTCAACTCCCTTCTCTTCTCCATCTTCCCATGTCCTCCGTGTTATTTCTTATGCTCCAAAAATAAGTGAAACCATATGATATTTGACTCTCTCTGCTTGACTTATTTCACTCAGCATAATCTCTTCCAGTCCCGTTCATGTTGACACAAAAGTTGGGTGTTCATCCTTTCTGATGGAGGCATAATACTCCATAGTGTATATGGACCACATCTTCCTTATCCATTTGTCCGTTGAAGGGCATCTTGGTTCTTTCCACAGTTTGGCGACCCTGGCCATTGCTTCTATGAACATTGGGGTCCAGATGGCCCTTCTTTTCACGACATCTGTATCTTTGGGGTAAATACCCAGTAGTGCAATTGTAGGGTCATAGAGAAGCCCTATTTTTAATTTCTTAAGGAATTTCCACACTGTTCTCCAAATTGGCTGCACCAACTTGCATTCCCACCAACAGAGTAAGAGGGTTCCCCTTTCTCCACATCCTCTCCAACACACGTTGTTTCCTGTCTTGCTAATTTTGGCCATTCTAACTGGTGTAAGGTGGTATCTCAATTTGGTCTTAATTTGAATCTCCCTCATGGCTAGTGATGATGAACATTTTTTCATGTGTCTGATAGCCATTTGTATGTCTTCATTGGAGAAGTGTCTGTTCATGACTTCTGCCCTTTTATTGACATGGTTATCTGTTTTGTGTGTGTTGAGTTTGAGAAGTTCTTTATAGATCCTAGATATCAGCCTTTTGTCTGTATTGTCATTTGCAAATATCTTCTCCCATTCCATGGGTTGCCTCTTTGTTTTGTTGACTGTTTCCTTTGCTGTGCAGAAGCTTTTGATCTTGATGAAGTCCCAAAAATTCATTTTCACTTTTGTTCCCTTTGCCTTTGGAGACATATTTTGAAAGAAGTTTCTGTGGTTGATATCGAAGAGGTTACTGCCTATGTTCTCCTCTAGGATTCTGATGGATTCCTGTCTCACGTTGAGGTCTTTTATCCATTTCGAGTTTATCTTTATGTATGGTGTAAGAGAATGGTCGAGTTTCATTTTTCTACATATAGCTGTCCAGTTTTACCAGCACCATTTATTGAAGAGACTGTCTTTTTTCCACTGTATATTTTTTCCTGCTTTGTCAAATATTATTTGACCATAGAACTGTGGGTTCATATCTGGGCTCTCTACTCTCTACTCTGTTCCACTGGTCTATGTGT
>NC_081575.1:61939620-61959799 GCF_022355385.1 Mustela nigripes | reverse complement strand
AAAGTGGTTGATTTTCTGTTTCCAGAATTGCTGTTCTTCTTCTCTTTGATCTGCCTATGGATTTTCCGGTGTTTGCAATCTTTAGATAAGCTATCTAGCTGATCTCCGGCTAGCTGAAGCAGTCTCAGCTTGCTACTTCTCAGCCATCTTGACTCCTCCCCTTGAACATTTTTTTTTTCATGTGTCTGTTGTCCATTTGTAGGTCTTCTTGGGAGAAATGTCTGTTTGAGTCTTCTGTCCATTTCTTGACTGGATTATTTGTTTATTGGGTGTTGAGTTTGATAGGTTCTTTATAGATCTTGGATATTAGCCCTTTATCTGATATGTCATTTAGAAATATCTTCTCTCATTCCGTAGGTTGCCTTTTAATTTTGTTGACTATTGCATTGGCTGTGCAAAGGCTTTTTATCTTGATGAGGTCCCAATAATTCATTTTTGCTTTTGTTTCCCTGGTCTTTGGAGACAAGTCTAGCAAGAAGTTGCTGTGGCCGAGGTTGAAGAGGCTGCTGCCTGTATACTCCTCTAGGATTTTGGTAGATTCCTGCCTCACATTTAGGTCTCTCATCAACTTTGAATTTATTTTTGTTTACTGTATAAGAAAGTGATACAGTTTCATTCTTCTGCAAGTTGGTGTCCAGTTTTCCCAACACCATTTTTTGAAGAGACTCTTTTTCCCACTTTGGAAGATTCCTCCTTTTGGATGATTACTTGACCATAAAATTGTGGGTTTATTTATCAATTTTCTATTCTGGTCCATTTATCTATGTGTTTATTTCCATGCCAATATCATACTGCTTTGATTACCACAGCTTTGTAATGTAACTTGAAGTCCAGAATTGTGATTCCTCCAGCATTGCTTATTTTTCTTTAAGTTTTCTCTGGCTATTCTGGGTGTTTTGCAGTTAAATATTAATTTTAGAGGTATTTGTTCTAATTCTATGAAAACTGCTATTGGTATTTTAATAGGGATTGAATTAAAAGTATAGATCACTTTGGTTAGTAAAGACATTTTAACAATATTTGTTCTTCCAATCCATGACCATAGTATTTCTTTCAATTTATAGTGTCATCTTCAATTTCTTTCATCAGTGTTTTATATTTTTCAGAATACAGGTCTTTTACCTCCTTGGTTAGGTTTATTCCTAGTTGTCTTATTACTTTTTCTGCAATTATAAATGGGATTATTTTCTTAATTTTTATTTCTGTTGCTTCATTATTGGTGTATAGAAATGAAATTGAGTTCTGTGCATTGATTAGTATCCTGCAACTTTACTGAATTTACTTATAAGTTCTAGGAGTATTTTGGTCAAGTATTTTGGTTTTCTACATATAGTATCATGCCATGTGCAAAGAATGAAAGTTTTGGGCCTTTCTTACTGACTTGGGTGATATTCATTTCTTTTGGTTGTCTGATTGGTGTGACTAGGACATCCCCTACTATGTTGAACAGTAGTGGTGGGCATAGACATCTTTGTCTTGTTCTCAACCTTCAGGGAGAATCTCTCAATTTCTCCCATTAAGGATGATGTTAGCTGTGGTTTCTTCTATAGATGGGCTTTGATATGTTGCAGTATGTTCCCTCAAAGCTTCATTGTTAAATTTTTAAAAAATGTTTTATTTATTCACCTGTCAGAGGAAGATAGAGAAAGAGAACAAGGAAGTGTAACAGCAGGCCGAAGGAGAAGCAGGTCTCAGCTGAGCAAGGAACTCAACATAGGACTTGATCCCTAGGATCATGGCTCGAGCCAAAGGCAGGCACTTAACCAACTGGGTCACCCAGACATCCCCCTCCAAACCTACTTTGTTGACAGGTTTTATCGTTAATGGAGGCTGTACTTTCTCAAAATATTTTTCTGCATCTATTGAAATGATAATATGATTCTTATCCTTTTTCTTATTGATGCAACAAAACACATTAATTGATTCATGAATATTGAATCATCCTTGCAACCCTAAATAAACACCACTTGATCTAGATGAATAGTTTTTTAATGTATTAGTGGATTTGTTTTGATAGTATTTTGTTGAGTATTTCTGCTTTTATGTTCATGAGGTATTTTGGGTTATAGTTCCCTTTTCTAGTGGTGTGTTTATCTAGTTTTGTTATCAAGGTAATGCTGGACTCATAGAATGAATTTGGAAGTTCTCTTCCTTTTCTGTTTTTTGGAATAGTTTGAAAGTAATTGGTATTAATTCTTCATTAAATGTTTGTTAGAATTCACATGTGAAGTTATCTGTTCCTGGGCTTTTGTTTGCTGGGAGTTTTTGGAGTACTGATTCAACATTTTTGTTGTTTATTGTTCTGTTCAAATTTTCTGTTTCTTCCTGCTTCAATTCTTTTTTAAGATTTAATTTATTTGCCAGAGAGAGAGAAAGCACAAGCAGGGAGAGCAGCAGGCAGAGGGAGAAGCAGGCTCCCTGCTGAGCAAGGAGTTTGATGCTGGATCATGTCCTGGGCTGAAGGCAGATGCTTAACTTACTGAGCCACCCAAGTGTCCCCTTCCTGTTTCAGTTTTGATAGTCTATATGTTTCTAGGAATTTATCCATTTATTTTGGATTGTCCAATTTGTTGGTATATAGGTTTTCATAATATGGTCTTCTTTTTGTCTTTTATTTGTATTTCTGTGGTGTTGGTTGCTATTTCTCTTCTCTTCTCTCTCTTTTTTTAAAGATTTTATTTATTTATTTGATAGAGAGAAATCACAAGTAGATGGAGAGGCAGGCAGAGAGAGAGAGGGAAGCAGGCTCCCTGCTGAGAAGAGAGCCCAATGCGGGACTCGATCTCAGGACCCCGAGATCATGACCTGAGCCGAAGGCAGCGGCTTAACCCACTGAGCCACCCAGGTGCCCCTATTTCTCTTCTCTTATTTGTGATTTTAATTATTAGAGTCCTTTCTCTTTTTTTTTTCTTAATGAGTCTGGCTAGAGTTTAATTAATTTTATTTAGGTTTTTAAAGTACCAGCTCCTGATTTCATTGATACATTTTTTTAAGTTTCTTTATCATTTATTTCTGCTTTAACTTTTAGTAATTTTTTCCTTCTGCTGGTTTTAAGTTTTGTGTTATTTTTCTATCTCCTTAAGGTGTAAGGTTAGGTTGTTTATTTAAGATTTGTTTTCTTTTGGGGGTAGACCTGTATTGGTATGAACTTTCCTCTTAGAACCTGTTTTACTGCCTCCTAGAAGTTTTGGACCATTGTGTTTTCATTTTCATTTGTTTCAATGTGCTTTTTTATTTTTAGTTTTATTTCCATTGATCCATTTATTGTTTAGTAGCATGTTATTTAACCTTCTTATATTTATAGTCTTTCCAGATTTTTTCTTTTGGTTGACTTCTAGTTTCATAGTGTTGTTTTTGGAAAAGTTGCATGGTATGATTTCAATCTTCCTGAATTTGTTGCAGCTTGTTTTGTGGGCTGAATGTAATCTATTCTGGAGATTGTTCCCTGTGCTATTGAAAAGAATGTGTACTCTGCTGTTTAGGATAGAATGTTCTAAATATATGTGTTAAATCTACCTGGTCCAAAATGTCCTTCGAAACCACTGTTTCCTTATTTATTTTCTGTTTAGATGATTGTCTATTAAGGTAAGTGGGATATTCAGGTCTCCTACTATTATTATATTATTACTGATTAATTCCTTTATGTTTCTTATTAACTGTCTTATGTATTTAGGTGTTTCTTCTGTAAATATTTACAACTGTTATATTTTCTTTTTGGTTGTCCCCTTTATTATTATGTAGAGTCCTTTGTCTCCTGTTACAATTTTTTTAATGTGTATTTTTTCTGTGTAGGTAGGTAATGTTATCTGGCTTTCTTTTGGCAATGATTTGCATGATAGACATATCTTCATTCCTTCACTTTCAATTTGCACATGCCTTCAGGTCTAAACAATGGCTCTTATAGGGAGAATACAGATCTTAATTTTTTAAATTCATTCTGACATCCTATGTCTTTTATTGGAGTATTTAGTCCATTTACATTTGAAGTAATTATAGGTAGATATGTATTTATTGCTATTTTATTATTTGTTTTGTGGTTGCTTCTGATGATTTTCTCCAATGCTTTCTTGTCTCTCTCTTTCTTGCTTTCCTGATTTTCTTTAGTGATGTATTTAGATTTCTTTGCCTTTATTCTTTGCATACTTGTTACTGGTTTTCAATATGAGGTTTGCTACTAGCTTTGTATAAAACATCAGCTGCATATAGCAGTCTATATGAAGTTGATGGTCACTTAAGTTTGAACCCATTCTTTACTATTCTCCTTCCCACCTAATTTACATTAGGTAAATATTGTCATATTTTACATCTTTTTATTTTGTGAGTTTCTTGACTTTTTTTTTTAACAGAAAAATAATCTTTACTGCTATTGTGTTTCTTGCCTTTATACTACCACTTTGGTCTTTCCATTCTATTGAAAGAATCCCCTTTAATATTTCTTGCAGGGCTTGTTTGGGGTTGCAAACTCCTTAAGTTTTTCATTTATCTGGGAAACTCTATTTTTCATTCTGTTCTGAATGATAGTCTTCCTGGATATCGCATTTCTGCCTGCAGATTTTTCTCATTCAGGTCTTTGAATGTATCATGCCACTCTTTCCTTGCTTGGCAAATTTCTTCTGTAAAATCCCCTGTAAGCCTTTTGGGTTTTCCTTTCTGAGTTTTGTCTTCTTTTGTCTTGTTGCTTTTATTTTTTTCTTTATCACTATATTTTGCCAATTTAATTACAATATGTTTTGGTATTGATGTGGTTTTGTTGATTTTAAGGGGGTAGTCTCTGTCTCCTGGATCTGGATATTTGTGTCCTTCCCCTCATGAGGGAAGTTTTTAGCTATTATTTCCTCAAATGTATTTTATGCACCCTTTTCTCTCCTTTATCTAGGATCCCTTTACTGCAAATGTTATTACATTTATTGACTCACTGAATTCCCCGTCTATTTTTGTGTTGCACAATTTTTCTTTCTCTCTTTGGTTCAGCTTGATTACTTTCCACTACACTGACTTCTAGTTCATTAATTAATTCCTCTGCTTCTTCTAGACCATTGTTCATTCCATCAAGTGTATTTCTTATTTTGTTTGTTAGGCCCCTTTTCTCTGCTGCTATTCATTATCTCTGTGTTAAGTGTCTCACTGATGTCTTCTACTCTTTTTTCAAGTCCAGTGAATATCCTTGTGATCAATACTTTAAATTTTCTATGGGGCATGTTACTTATGTCTGTTTAGCTTAGATCTCTGACTTATCCTGCTCATCATTTAGGATAAATTTCTCTGTACTTTCATTTTCTTTAAATCTCTGTGCCTGTTTCTGTGTATTAGGAAAGTCAGCTACATTTTCTGTTCTTGAAGGTTATCACCTTATGAAGAAGATGTCCTGTAGTTCCCTGATGTGTAGTGTTTACTATTCCCCAGGGTCTTCTGAGAGTGTCTCCAATATGTGCTTCTTGTGGTCTGCTCTTTTGTCCTGGCTGCTTTATCTTTTATGCCAGTTATCTGTAGAGACTGTTTTTGCCTATTATGGTAGTGTTTTGTCCATGGTCTGAATGTGGTGTTTTAAGTAAGTGTGCTCTTCTCTATGAAATGAGAGCTGTCCCCGCTGCCACTGGAGATGCAATGTGTGCAGGGATTTGGGCTGGTCTTCTCAGAGAGTGGCCCATTGTGCTAGGACTGAGGCAAACATGATTAGTAATGGTGGTTCTGCTGGAGTGGGGGGGGGGCGGTGCTTGGTGTAAGCAAGCTAGTAGCCAGTGTTGGCACTATGGTGGTTCTTGTAAGTTGCCCTGTGTTTATGTTAACTGATGGAAGGAAAGAAATGGCACCAGCCAGTTCTTTTGTTCTGAGAGGGCTGTGTCCGTGAATGCTTTCTCTCTGGGATATACTCCAAGATGAACAAATACTTCCCCACCACGCTCCCCGGGTGCATTTCAGATTGCTAATACCATTCTGTACGTCCCCAAGTTGTTTAACTGCCTTCTCACAAATATCAGCACAATGCCTTCTGGGTTTTATCCCAGCCAAGTTTGCTGACCTTTAAACCTCCGGGGTTGAAGCTCGGCTAGTTGCCAGAATTCACGAGTTTCACCCCTTTAGCTTTCCAAAATGATTGCTCTGGGGGATTTATCCTATGTCATTCCCTGTGTGTTAGTCTTTCCCCCTTCTTCACTACTGTGGCTCCCTTCAACCTGCAGGATTTATTACTCTCTAAAACTGTGTCTCAAGAGTTCCTACTTTATTTGATGTGGCTTCTCTACTTTCAGTCATGGTGCCTGTTCTGCCAGTCTTCAGGACAATTTCTGGAGTATTTAGGATGATTTGATAGTTATATAGTTGTATTTGTGAGATGAGGTGAGCCTAGGTTCTGCCTTTCTGCCATCATCTTCCCACTCCACATTCAAAGTAAGTATTGAGGGATATGTATTTATTGTCATTTTTTTTTACTTGTTTTGTGGTTGTTTTTGTAGCTTTCCTCTGATCCTTTCTTCTTTTGGGTCTTATTGTTGTTGTTGTTTTTCTTTCTTTAGTGGTATATTTGGATTTCTTTCTCTTTATTCTTTGCATATCTAGTATTGGTTTATGGTTTCCATTAGGTTTATAGATAGTATTTTCTGCATATAGCAATCTATATGAAGTTGATGGCCACTTAAGTTTGAAACCACTCTTTACTTCTCTATTTCTCTTCATGTTTTAGGTATTTGGTGTCATATTTTACTTCTTTTTATTTTTTTCATAACTTGATTTTTATAGAAATATTTATTTTTACAGTTTTTGTGTTTTTTTAACATGTCTTCCCTTCACTTATTGTCTCTTTTCCACTCAAAGAATCCCTTTTGTTATTTATTTTTTTAATAGGCTTCATGCCCAGCATGGATCCCAATGTAGAGCTTGAACTCACTGTGGTGAGATCAAGACTTGAGTGGAAGTCTGGAGTCAGATGCACAACCAACTGAGCCACCCAAGCACCACCCTGTTTTATTATTTCTTATAGGGCTGGTTTAGTGGTCATGAACTCATTTATTTGTTTGTTTGGGAAACTCTTTATCCTTCTTATTCTAAATTATAGCATTGCTGGTAGAGTATTCTTGCCTATAGATTTTTTCCTTTCAGCACTTTGAATATAGTATGCCACTCTTTTCTGGGCTGCAAAGTTTCTGCTGAAAAATATGCTCATACACTAATGAGGTTCTGTATATATATAACTATCTTCTCTCTTGCTTTAAAATTTTTTTCTTTACTATGTATCTTGATGTGGACCTCCTTGGTTTGATTGTGTGTTAGGGGGAATCTCTATGCCTCCTGGATTTCCCAGATTAGGGAATTTTTTAGCTATTATTTCTTCAAATTAATTTTCTGCTCCCTCTTCCAGCTCTTCTTCTGGGATGCCTATAATGTGAATGTTATGGTTGATGGAGTAACTAAATTCTCATAGTTTACTCTCATTTTGCACAATTTTTTGCTTTCAATTTTTTTTTTTTGGCTCAAATACTTTCCATTACTCTGCCTTCCAGGTCATTAATTCATTCATTTGCTTCATCTTGCCTGCTATTTTTCCCATCAAGTGTATTTTTAATTTCCTTCATTGTGTTCTTCATCTGTGTTTGATTCTTTTGATCTCTTTATTAAGAGTCTCACTGATGTCCTCCACTCTTGGTATCTTAGTGATCATTACTTCAAATTTTCTATCACACTTATTACTTACATCTGTTTCACTTAGGTCTCTTGCTGTGGTTTTTGTCCTGTTGTTTCATTTGGGAGATATTTCTCTGTATCCTCATATTGTCTAAATCTCTATGTCTGTTTCTGTGTGTTAAGAAAGTCAACCCCATCTCCTGTTCTTGAAGGTAATGGCTTTATGAATAAGGTGTCCTGCAGTTCTCTGTAGTGCAGTGTCGTCTGTTCCCTGGGATGTAGTGCTTCAAAGATTATCTCCTATGTATGTTGCCTGTGCCTTCCTGCTGAACCCTGGTCACTTTTTCCCTCAATTTAGTTGTCTGAAGAGTCTTTTTTTTGTTTGTTGTGGGCAGTGTTTTGTCCCCGTCTGGGTGAAGCACATTTTAAGAAGGTATGCCCCAGTCTGTTTGCAGAATAAGACCTGCTGCTGCCACTGTCACCAGAAATGAATTTTTACAAAACTCATGGGTTGGGAGACAAATTGTTGGTGGGGTTTATGCAGTTTTTTGAGGGAAGGAACCTGCAGCACTGGGACTGAGGCAAAAGTGACTGGCAAGGACAGATCTGCTGAAGCATGGGGGCATGGAACTTGCTGTAAGCAAATTAGGTAGAGTTTGTTGACTTTGAGCTTGTTCTCTCAGGTGACTGTGGGTTTATGCTGAAGTGCAGAGGAGGGAAATGTCATTTCCCAGCTACTTTGTTCCTGAAAGGGTTTTTCATGATCCCTGCCTTTCTGGGCCATACTGAGATGAGTAAATAACTCTCCTGTCTGTCTGCCTCTGGAGTTTTTCAAACTCTGCTTTAAGGCTCTATCTCCTCTGGCTGTTTTTTGTGCTCTCTCTTTAGAGTTGGGACTCAGCTTCCTAATGCCCTCCAGGTTCATCCAGAGTTAATCCTGATAACTTTTAATGTTCTAGATTTTAATTCCTGCTTCAGAATTCATGAAATTTGGCCCCTCTCACCCTATTGTTTTCAAGACTAAATATTTTGGGTATTTGTCTTCCCCATGCACACTCCCCAGTGGGATAGTGTGTTTCTCACCCTTCTCTGTGTCACCGGGTTCCTACTGAGCATGGACTGCCATGATTGATTTCACTCCCAAACCACATCTTCACTCTTCTTAACTTTTTTGATGTGGCCCCTTCTCTACCTTTTGTAGAATTTTTTTTCCTGCCAATTTTTGCATCATTTTCTGGGTTATATACACAAATGTGAGTGATATCTAGTTGTATCCATGGGATAAGGTGAGCTTAGGATCCACCTACTCTGCTATCTCCCCCATTATCTCCTCTCCAGATATGGGAAACTGTTGAATACTGCTTATCTAAATCAATTAATATTCACTAGTTGTAACACAAAAGGAATTGAAATAACATCCACTCTTTTTAAAAAATTATTTGTTTCACTATTGTTCCAGGAAGGATTGAAAATGATTTAAAATGATGCATACTATAGCAAGATAATATAAATAAATGGTAGGTGTAAAATAATAAAGAGAAAATGAACAAGGGAATTAAGATAAAGCCATGAAAGATGATAATAAAAATTATCATAAAAAGATCTCCAAATTTGCTCCCAGTAGACTGTAAATTAGTTCCAGTGTTTTCAGCAGACTATATTAAAAAAAAAGACATATATGACCAATTATTAGTATCCATAAGAATCAAATTAAATCAAACCAATTGGTTGGGAAATATTTAGTTCTTCATAATATTAAAATCAGGTAGTAGTCTTGTGTCCTCCTAAAAAACATAGTATATTTTCATGAATAATGTCCTTAAGGATAGCTATCACTCCTGACCTACTCATATTATTAAATAATACCCTAAGCCTTTAAAGCACTAACTCATAAATTTACCCCAGCCTAGGGAAGATATTATGTATCACTTAAACATAAACTTTGAGGGGATATATATAAAGAAGAGGGGAGCTCAGAACCGTGGCAAAATATGAAATATATACTATTTTTTAGTCTCTTATGACTGAATATTTATTACTTTGAGTTGATATTGTTATTAAATAACCAAAAACTTTCTTCTAAAAGTTAATTGGAGATATTTCAATTATCAGCTTTTTTGGTTTATCCTCAGATTTACTCCTTTTAATTAATACTCAAAGCTTTATCTCAGTTGTATTTGTCTTTGCCTAAACTGGGTCACTGACCTCTGAGCAACTTTCTGTTCCCTTTTTAGGACCAATGAAAAGAGAGATACTTGCATGCAAAAGAGAAATGAGGTAAGCTGGCTGGTTTTCTCAGCAATGTTAAGTTTTTTACTGTGAAATGAAGGCGGGAGGTGACAATAGCTAATTATCAGAAAAGGGATCTTTTTCTCTTACTGTCTCAGGGTTTGGCTTTAAAGCTCAACAAGTCTGGAACTTTCTTTGTCCAGAAAATAATCAGACCTCAGGAAAACTGGCTCACACTGTAGGCTCAAATTCACAAAGAATGGATTTTTTTTTATGAGGAAGCCAACTTAATAATTTATACTGAGAAACAGAACTGCCAAGTGGACTGAAATGTGTGTTGGACTGTCAGTGTATTCTTTTAGTTGGAGAAGTCAGAAAACTAAATTAACAACAGGTTCAAGCTGGGTAAATATATGAAGTCAGAATTAAGAAGGGAATTGCAAGGTTAAGCATATTTCATTTGATATACCTCAGCCAGGATAGGTATCCTTTCCTTTTGACAGTCCTCACAAGTCATGGTATTTTCATAAAGCAGTTCAATTATTAGTTTCTAGTGCTGAAAGTGTATCTTTTCTAACTTTTAATAACCTTAAAATTTATATTAGAAATCTCTGAGTGTTAGTCATGGTTTCATCTAGTTCTTGAATGGTTCTGGTTTTATAAGGAGAGTTTGCTGCAGATCTAGTTTGACAAAATGTCTAGTCTACAAAAATGTTGTCATCCACTTTTTAAAATTTATTTTAATCTATAAATTAAAGTACTACTTTTCGACTTAACCCACTGTACTTTCTTGTTTTCTCTTTGCTATGGTTATTACCCAGAAGGCTCTTTGCAACTCTTGGCCCTGGGTTCTGAATGTGGTTCTCTTACATGTAAACAGAGGTTTGTATGCTTTGCAAGTCTTGTTTTTTTCATAACTACTTTCAGACTTGGAACATTATAATCCACAGGTGTATATTTTTTTCTTTATTTGCATACTTACAAAGCCCCATAAACATTATACATGAAGACCACAATCTTAGTACACTTAGAAAGATTCTGTAATCAGCAATATTTATTTATTTATTTATTCATGCATTTAGTTTTTTTCATTCATTACTTCACTTATTCATTCAATAAACACAAAAAGTCTTTGTGCTAGACTAATTGGGAATACAGATAAGAGTCAAAAATGATCTTTGCCCTCAATCAGTTTGTAGTATACACAGGGGATAAACCATCAACAAAAATAACTAACATACACATTAAATTATGGGATTAGAGGTTGAGGGAAGAGCCTTCATGGTGAGGGAAGAATGTAGCAAAGGTGGTTTTACTGCTGTTAATTCTGTCTTAGATTTTTGAGGTTTCCTCACACTGTGACCTCAGGCTTGAAGAAGTTGCAACTTTCTTGTTCTAAAGTAAACTCTCTTCATATTTTGCCTCAAAATTCTATCTTTCCATAGAGATTCTAGTGTGCCAGATAGACAGGGATATTTTGGTGGAAGGAGATAAGGTGAAGAACAGTGAAGAAGGCTAGTATGCAGTTATTATATGATTTTGCACAAACTTGGGCTCCATTTCCTTTGAATTTCTCTGTACAAATGAAATAAAACTTCAGTACTGTCATCTGCTCAAGGGACTTACCTTTGGTTTGTGCAAATAAGGTTTCTGTGGTGAGACACCAAATGAACTCAACTTCCTCTTTCAACAACAAATTTGTCAGTTATCAGCAGGATCTGTGCCACCCGGAGTTAAGCTCTTTCACCCTCAGCTCCCTGCAAAGAAACAAGAGTGCTAATCCTGACAAGGCTCCAGGGTAAGTTATAGCCCAGTATCTGGGAATTGATTGTTCAATGTGGGAAGACTGGTGGGGGCATGAAGATCCAGGATCGAGGAAGATGTGAGACCATTGACCAAATTTAAAATGGTCCCTGGTTTCTCTTTTCAGACTTCTTATAGCAGGATCAATGCTGATTGCCCTTGACTCTAACTAGAGTACAACAAAGTCAGTTAATGCCATTAGTCACTGCCATTACTCAAGGAGCATAGAGTATGCCATGCAGCTCACTTTTTGATGAGGGCTCTTTGTTTCTCCATCAACCCGGGAAGATAGCAAAAAATGTTAATAATAAACAAATACAGTTTTGTGAGATTTATTGGGACAACTTGGCATATTCAGCCAGAAAAAGAGTATTTGAATTTTTTCTCTCTATAATTTATCTAGTTTCATAATGAAGGAAAAGTTTGTGTATAAGCTTCTTGGTTTGGTAAGTTTAGTTTTTACATATACAGAAATAGTAAGTTCTTTTAGGGTAAAAGGAATCCGAACACAGATTTTGGAGTTGAAAGAGCTCTTAGAGATTCAAATCCAGCACAATACAGATGGGGAAATTGAGAGTCAATGAAGTAAAGACACTTGATTTCAGACCAATGTGAAAGTAAAGACAAATGATTTAAGAGTGTGTTCAGAGGTGTTTCTTGATCTTTTATAAGTTGCTTTGTTGACCCAAGTTTAGCCCTACTGGTTAGCAAAGCCCTAGAGAGGCACCTATCTTTCAAGTGATTATTTTTCTTATTACTCTGAGTACTAGCAACCTCTCTGGTTATGAGTCAAGATGACCGAGTCAAAAGGAAACTTCTGTTGGGGAATCCTTAAAGGTGGGCTGTGCTGTGCCTATTGGTACCAAGATGATTCTGAATAAAACAATAAGCTTTGTTATAATTTTGGTGGGGAGTAGTCACACTCCCAAAGATCCTACCAGTGGGGAAATTTTTATTTTGATTGCTTAAATGGATGCAGGATGTCATGGCGATTTCTATTAATTAAGGAGTTTATCACTTATTGGTTGTGACACAGTAAAATTATTCACTGCTGAAGTAGGTGGTATGTTGATATACGGAGGTGGGAAATGACTGAATTGTACCAAGAATCAAGTAATGCATTCAGGTAATTGTCTTTGCATACAAAGGTTGAACATAGGTCCTTTTTAGTTAAAATCAGTTCCTATTGAAACTTAACCAGGGAAGTCATTGAGTTCATGTTGTACAGATTGCTCAAACCCTGGCAGTGGTGGAGCATAAGGCTAAAAAATGAGTAAGCCTACTTCTGGGAGATTTGGGGTGGCTTTTCATGGCCAGTTGTGTTTAAGGTAAGTCAACTGATATCCTAATAGGGCAGTTTCTACCCTTCAGGCACAGTTCAAGCAAAGAGAGCAGAGCTGTCTGTTGTGAAACCATTCTAAGAGTTCCAATAGTCAGGGCAATGACTGGTAGAGAGTCTGTGATTTATTATAAAACTTTTGGTCAAGAAGTCTGCTTACATCCAGATTCCTTTTTTTTTTTTTTTTTTTTTAAAGAAGTTTTTCACCTAGTATTGGTTTGTATGTATCACAGGCAGAGTAATGAAGTACATGGATCAATAAACACAGAATCAAAAATTTTTCTGTCCTAGTTCAAGTTTTGCTAGCGGCTCACTGTATAGCCTTTGGTAAGTTGTTTTATTTTTGTAGATCTCCATATTCTTAACTGTAATAAGTGGGACAGTTAGAATAGTCTTTACTTTTCTTTGTAACAATGCAGTGACTCGACTGTGGGCTCCTAGGACCTGAGAAGAGTTATGTATCATTAAGCAGTAAGTAATAGGGCTATAACATGAAAATATAACCAGAGGGGACTTTCTGGAAATATAATCTAGATCATAAGTGGAACCCAGTAAACTTTGTCGAGGCCATTATATTTCTTTCAGAATAATGTTATCATGATGACTTAACTTTTAGATCACAGACAAGTTTTTTTTTTTTTTTTGTAAGTAATTTCCTTTTTTTAAAATGAAAAACACAAACAACACACAAGGGAAATAGCTCTGAAATCTGATTTCCACAATGACATTGTCACCCAATCACTATTTCTCAATCTTTTAAAACCAGAGTTCCCTTTGAGAGACCTAAAAATGTCACTACAAGGTTATTGTGGACTTGCTTCCCTAGGAACCAGACCCGGAATTCCCTGAAAAACTTACCCATTACATTGACATTTTCTGAGAACTATGTGTGAAACAACTACAAAGATTTTATAGATCTGTACTTTCAGTAGTTTCTATTATAGGAACAATGATTTTGATTCCCAAATATATTTACTATAATAAAGAATATTCTTTTTTCAAATAACACATCCTTTCCAGGCTTCCACTTTAAGAATTATTTTAGCCATCTCTCACAACTATACATTTTGGGGGATTTTCTAAACCCAGAGAAGTACAGGATCCAAGCAAAAACCTATGGAGATTACTTTCTGTACAAGTAAAGGGGAAATGAGCTAACATTTATTTAATGTCACTGTATACCAGACATGAAAATAGGTCATTTTTTGTACATTTTCCATTTAATCTTTACAGCAATCTATGTTGCAAAGACTATGATCTTACTTTTATAAATGAGGAAACTGAAGCCCAGAGATATGAAAAAGTTGCTTCAGGCTAGTCAGCTGATAAATGAGTTAAGATATGACCCCAGTACTGCCTAAAGAACCTGATTCTTTCCACCTCCAAAATACTGCCCCAACTGCAAAAATGGTATCTAATTAGGCCTCTTTCCTAAATGATTAAAAATCTAATAAAGATGCATGCAGGGAAATTAAATTCAAGCATTTAAGATTTTGTTTGTGAACAGTATAATTTCTTTAACTCATTTTTGGGAGAAAAATAATTTTCACTTCCTCTAATTTATAGAAAAAATGTCTAGACTTACAGAGTATATCCAAATCTTAGCATTTCTAATATCAAGTAAGTGATTTAGAGTTTATTCTAATCAATTCAGGAAATAACAGAGTTCCAAATTCCAGTTGTTCTTTTTTGGCTGTGATTGTGAGTGATTGAATGAAGGACACCATGTTCATGGTGAGATTGGCTTAGGTAATACATGTGAGAATTTCATGGCTTAAAGAAAAAAAAAGTTCAAGTAAAACAAATCAAGTTAGGTTTCCAAATGGCTTGTAAAAGCTGTCCCGTGGAGAGTGGGAGGGCACCCCTCAGAAAACTTTCCATATTGATTTTCCCCTCTCCTCCAAAGATGACAACCCCACATACTGCCCTATTATCAAAGAAAATAAGAGAAGCAAATTTGGTAAACATGTTCACTTCATGTTATTAATGACTTAATGCTGAGGGGTGAAAAGAAGGGGAGGACTGAGAGAGTGAAGATTTGTTGAGTTGTATAGGAAAAGAGCAATCACCTTGATGCCAGTAGCTTAGGTTTCACTCCCCTCACTCTGCCACTTGCTAACCTTATGTCTTTGGGTAAATAAGGTCACACTTTTAGCCTCAGTTTTCTGATCTGTGAGACAGGGATGATATTCTATAGCCTGATTATTCATAATACATACCTTTACTAAAGATTAACAGTAATTATATGTGTAGTAATTGTTTGTAAAGTATAAATCAGTAGATGGGTTGAAATGGTGGTTGCTGCATTAATGATGACCGGGTCAGTGCTGGTAGTATTATTTAGAGGCAGTGTTTGAAAGGGGCCATGCCCATAAAATCATAGCAAGTTAGGGCTGGAAAGGAGTTAAAAATCATCTAGTTCAAACTGTCTTATTTTAATAATGAGGCAAATGAAAACCACACAAGGGAAGAGGTTTAGCAGAACAACACAAAGAAAAATCTAATATTTAACTAGAATCTAAATGTCTTAGCTCCAAATCCAGTACTCTTTTCAATATATCCTACTGCTTTTAAGTCTTCCCCAACCTACAGCAAATATTGAGCTTGCTACTGTTATAAAGAAATTGTCCCAGTACTCTGTTCACAGATCTGTTATGGTTTGGGTTCATAGGCAAAACTCCCCCAAAATCCTTGGTTTTGATGCAATACTACCCTGACACTTGGTGGGCAGTCATTTGCCATATATGCAAAGATATAAAATAGCTAGAACTAGAACTGAGAATAGCTTCATCTTTGATGAACACTCTTATCCATAGAAATGCCACTTTAAAATAAATTCTTATTTGTGCAAAAAGTTGTTTGTATCAGAAGAGTTTTAGCGTTCTCTGCTCATAAACACCTTATTACAATGGAAATCATAATAGCTGACTTTGAGAAAGAAAGTTAATCCTGCTGAGCTTCCATTTTCTGATCTGTAAAAATAGTATAATATTAATTTCCTCAGAGCTCTTACAAGGATTAAAAGTAATATATGAATAACACTTGGACTAACAGGATGCATGTGGAAACTTCTTGGACTTAACACTTCACTGAAACTTAGAAGTCTGGTACAAATTGCAATGACATGATAATATAATTTCACATTGGTTGTACCTTTGTAAAATCACAGCATTTAGGCATTAGGAAGCAAAGCTACCTTCGGTTAGATGATATTGGTACCTCCCAAGTTTTTGGACTCAGCTCCACTGAGTTAGATTTAAATACATGGCATACTTTTATTTTCTGTGAAAAAATTTAGTTATTTCCATAAAGTTAAAGATTAATGACCATATTCCTACTTAAGATTTTGGGGTTCCTGTTGGATTTTAAATAAAAATCTAGGGTGTCATGCTTTGGAATTCTTAGGCATCCAGATTTATTAGACTCCAGCCTTATTACCCTTGCCTTGACCATATATTCAGTAGCAGAGGAAACTATGACTGTTGATTGTGAGAGTAGCTCATGGTAAAGATATTAGAAGTAAAGCTGCCTAAAGCCCAACCAATATGTGCTTATTCTCCATATTCTTGACTTTGCAAATTAATGTAAACAAACTGAACACTTACCACATCACATGCCTAACCTTCTGCTAAGCAAAGTGAGGAATATAAAAGTCTAAGTCCTCTGTCAGAGAGACTACATTTTATATGGAGGCTATAAGTCCATATAAAAGTACTATATGTGTACAAAGGAGGAGATGTCATAATAGGGTTTCCCAGGGCAAGGAAAAGATGAAAGTTGAGAGAGAACCCTGAGAAAGAGTAAAATATTGGCTTCTGAGACAGGGTCTAGGAAGAATCTTCCCTTTTGGGGTTGGCTTCTGTCATCAGGTCCCTCTTGTAAAAGAAGAGGCATCTCCTACCATGGCCCTGGCCCTTGGTGTAAGCAATAGGTAACCTGGACTGGAATGACCAAGAGGCATTTACTTCTATAAGGGTGGTGTTAGAGGCACATAACATTCTGCTCTTATCTCTACCTAGGTGGCTCACATCTGCAGAGCAAAGGGCTAAAATATATGCTGAGGATGTGGTATTTTCGCAGGTTATAATTTTTCCTGGACATTATTGTCAGTATGGTTTTGGTTAGCTGAGTTGAGTGTACAACAATGAAATTAAGTCCTTGCAATTAATTCCTACATGTGCCAGTTAAAATTAATTCTTTTAAGAGTGTTGTATGTTTAGCCTTGTTCTAGAGTTAGAGAGAAAGAAATAAAGAAATTTAGAGTATGACCTCTGACCTCACAATCCAATGTAGAGAGATCCATATATAGTTAAACAATATGAGTTGTCATAAAGCAGAGTATTTTTTCAGTTAAAGATATTTACTGAATGACTATGTGCCAGTCATTCTGTTAGATTCTAGTGATTTAAAAATGAGTGAGATGTGTTTTTTGCCTTCAAAGTGCTCACATTTTAGTCAGAAACATGGATATAAACAGAAACATTTGATATAATGCAGTGAGTATATTGTTAAAGGAATTTCTATCGTGACATGGTAGCCCCAACTTGCATTTTTAATACATTATTTTGACAGCAGAGTAGATAATAGATTTTAACAGGGCAGTCTTCAAGGGAAATGGATCAGTTAGTGAGTGTTTCAATAACTCAGAGAGGGAAGAGAGAGTGTGACGGTGAGGGAGGGAGAGAAAACATGGTTAATTAAATGAGAGAGTAGGAGTCTAAGATTATTCTATGAAGTCTGATAGATAGTGGCAGATAAGTAAAATGTCAGGGAATAAGCCATTAAGGTAAGTGATGTTACTCAGCATGAAGATGATGAATAAGAAGAGAAGATGCAGACCCAGGGAAAACAAATATTTAAAGGATGTGAAAAAAAATAAAAGAAACCATGAGAGAAACTCAGTATAAATGGACAAATAGCTAAGAGGTAAATTAAGAAATTCTTGTTTGAAAGCCAAAGGAAGAGAACTTTGCAAAAAGATGGAAGTGGTCAGACTGTGTCCAGGGCAGCTAAGAAGCCCTGCATGATTTAGCAACATGATGGCCACTTGTCACTTTTGCTAACAGTTTCAGTGAGGTTGTAAGGGTATATAAACCACCTTGAAGTGCATAAAGAATAGAGAGTGAAGAAAAGGAAACATTCAGTGTAAACAAGTATTTTGAGTAATGTATAGAATTGTTGATTCACTATATTATACACCAGAAGCTAATATAAAACTGTATGTTAACGATATTGGAAATAAAATTGAAAATTAATAAAAAAAATAAGAAGAAACAACAGAAGAAAGTACAAAGACATAGAATAAGATGAATGCACAAGAGAAGAATTATTTTGGAGTTTGGTGAGACTTAATGAAAAAGATCCAACTGAGAAAGGAGAAGAGCATGATGATCTAGAGAAAAGGGAACAATTAATAAAAGAGGATCCCTAGAGAAAAGGGAACAATTAATAAAAGATATGGGAATTCATCTTGAGCAACAGGAAAGGTAGTTGTGTTGAGAAGTAAGAAAGATGTAGCTATACTTAAGATTATTTGTGTTGGGGGTAGACAGTAGATAAAATTAAGTTGCTTCTCACCCAATAACCTAAATTTTTTCTGTGATTTGAGAAGTTAAGACTTTCTGCTGAAGAGTTAGTTGTTGGGAATGCAAACTGGGGCAGCCACTCTGGATAACAGTATGGAGGTTTCTCAAAAAGTTATAAATTGAACTACCATATGACCCAGTGATTGCATTACTGGGAATTTACCCAAAGAATACAAAAATACTAATTCAAAAGGATACATGCATCCAGATATTTACAGCAGCATTATCTACCATTGCCAAATTATAGAAACAGTGCAAACATACATCAACTCATGGATGGATAAAGATGTGATACACACACACACACACACACACACACAATACACACTATGGGATATTAGTCAGCTATAAAAAAGAATGAAATCTTGCCATTTACAATGACATGGATGGAGCTAGAGAGTATAATACTAAGCAAAATAAATTAGAGAAAGAAATACAGTATGATTTCACTCATATGTTGAATTTAAGAAAGAAAACAAATGAACAAAGGCAACAACAGAGAGACAAATCAAGAAACAGACTCTTAACTATAGAAGACAAAGTGATCGTTACTAGAATGGAGGTGGGTGGGGAGATGAATAAAGTAGACAATGGGGATTAAGGAGTGCACTTTGTGTGATGAGCACTGTGTGTTATATGGAAGTGCTGAATTACTATATTTTACACCTGAAACTAATATTATATTTTATGTTAAATAACTAGAATTTAAATAAAAACTTAAAAAACACTCTGCCAAGAAAGGTGGGGGATGACAGAGTAGGAGAGAAAAAGTTTCAGTGAGTTATAAAGGTGCTGAATGGCCACCATGAAAATGGAAAAACATAATGGAGAAAAAAAAATCATAGGCTGGAGATCATAAATTTCTAGTGTTGTCATTCCAAATAAGGCCTAGTATTTTTAACAGGATCATTCAGCAGTTTGGATTGTAAGAAAGAAAATGAATTGTGGACTTGATCTGGGATTAAGGCATTGCTAGTCTGGTACAGCAGAAGAATGATGAACAAGGAAGTTGAGGTTTCATGTGTGAGAGTAGTTGGTTTAACCATTTACTATAGGCTGAGTAAGGGAGGAAGTAGGATAAGGGTGGGTGCTGGGTTGGACCATCAGAATTGGAGGGATTTACATACTCAAAGTCTCTAGGAGTGTATGATGCAAGCTAGTATGGTGAAACTTAATTATAATGTTAGAGAGTCAAGAATTGATGAGGTTTAAGGAAGCTCTACTTTGACCCTGCAATTGCACTACTGGGTATTTACCCCAAAGATACAGATGTAGTGAAAAGAAGGGCCATCTAGGCCCCTATGTTTATAGCAGCAATGGTCATGGTTGCCAAACTGTGGAAAGAACCAAGATGCCCTTCAACAGACGAATGGATAAGGAAGATCTGGTCCATATACACTATGGAGTATTAGGCCTCCATCAGAAAGGATGAATACCCAACTTTTGTAGCAACATGGACGGGACTGAAAGATTATGCTGAGTGAAATAAGTCAAGCAGAGAGAGTCAATTATCAAATGGTTTCACTTATTTGTGGAGCATAACAAATAACATGGAGGACAAGGGGAGATGGAGAGGAGAAGGGAGTTGAGGGAAATTGCAAGGGGA
>NC_081575.1:61933961-61939520 GCF_022355385.1 Mustela nigripes | reverse complement strand
GAGTCAATTATCAAATGGTTTCACTTATTTGTGGAGCATAACAAATAACATGGAGGACAAGGGGAGATGGAGAGGAGAAGGGAGTTGAGGGAAATTGGAAGGGGAGGTGAACCATGAGAGACTATGGACTCTGAAAAATAATCTGAGGATTTTGAAGGGGCGGGGGGTGGGAGGTTGGGGGAATCAGGTGGGGGGTATTAGAGAGGGCATGGATTGCATGGAGCACTGGATGTGGTGCAAAAACAATGAATACTGTTATACCGAAAAGAAAAAAAAAAAAAGAATTGATGAGGTTTGGCAAAGAGTGCAAATTTGAAAAATCCTGTATTAAGGGTAATCTGAAGGAGCTTTGAAAAAGTGCAAAACTGATATCTTTTATAAATTTTCACACATTCTATAACTGAATGTATCTTTGACTCCTCAGTCAAATGGTGTTCCAAACTGGCTATTTGCAAACATGATTTTTACTTGAAATTCTATTATTCCTGCCTTGCCAAGTTTGTTGTTTTTGTTGTTACCTCAACTGTTGCACCAGTAGGGTAACCAACTGTGCTATTTCCTTGGATTTTCATAGTTTTAGCACTAAAAATTCTATATCTCAGGAAACCCCCAGTCTTAGACAAACGAAACTGTCAGTCACTCTACAAACTTCCAGCTGATATAGACTTCCTGTCTCTTGTGTCCCATTTTCTACACTACCCAATTCATCTTCTACACTTCTGCCAGGGTGATTGTTTTAAAACATCAGCATGGTAATATGACATATCTTCCTGGAATCCTTCAATGATTCCCCATAAAACCCTCCATGACTGGGCTGCATCTACTTTTTAAGTTTCTTTTTCATTTTTCTACCTTCTCCCATTCTTACTTCTCATTCCATCTTCACCAGCATCTCACTCTGTTTTCCAGCTATACTAGAACACCTGCTGTTGCTTTCTATAGATCATTTGTTAACCTCAGGATATTTGAATGCTGTCTATTCATTGCTGACATTCTTCTACTATTTCTTCTCTTGTATCCTGCCCACCCAAACTGCTTGTTGAAAATGGATTTACCTTTAAGTTGAACTTCCAATCCTCCTCTTTTGTGCAGTATTAATTTCTACTCCCATAGAAACTTCATTATCTCTTTCATAGCAGGTTTGAAAAACCTGTTATGGGTAATTTTTCTTATGTCTATCTCTCTTAAAAAACTATAAACATTTTGAGGACAACAATCATGCATTATCCTTCTATGAAATTTCCCACCTCACTCCAACATTCTTAGCAATCAACATACTAGATGCATGTAGCATACTTTTAATTTGCTGTATGAAATCATAATCCACTGAATCCCAGATGAATGGCATTGGTGATACTCAGTGCAGGTTTCCTTGAAAAGATGAAACTTGACCAAAACTTTAAAGGGTTATTAGGGGGGCACCTGGGTAGCTCAGTAACTTAAAGCCTCTGCCTTCGGCTCAAGTCATGATCCCAGGGTCCTGGGATCAAGCCCCACATCGGGGGGGGTCTCTGCTCAGCAGGGAGCCTGCTTCCTCCTCTCTCCCTCCGCCTGCCTGTCTGCCTACTTGAGATCTCTGTCTGTCAAATAAATAAAATCTTTAAAAAAAAAAAGGTTTTTTAGGATTTAAATTTATACTTCAGGCAAAGTAAGTTAACTTTATCTCTTCCTCAGGCACCATTTCTATTTTTTCTTTCCAACCCTGTCCCTACAGGGACCAATAAGAAAATGCAGATGACTTGGAACAAGTGCCATTTCTTCTGGATTGAGGTGCTCTATATTTCAGAATTTAATAGAAGCAGACTGACATTGCAAAAAGAGCATTAAGAGGCCCACAATTCCGACTCCTGGTCTTATTTCAATCATGTTATTCCTAGGTGACCTTGAACAAGGTATTTAATTGTTCATGAATGCATCTCTTTGTCAATTAAACACTATGGTGGGGTAGTTACTGGTATTGTCTCACTTACCTTAGAGGGATGATGCTATGATAATATGAGGATTTCTTATCACTTATGCCATTTACCATGGTTCTTGTCATGCACTGATTATGATGTTGGAGATTTTAAAAGTATTTCCCCCACCAGACCAGAAGCTTCTCAGGGACAGAGATTATGGCAGATAGTTCTGTATTTGCTACAGGGCCTACCCTAGCACAGAGTTTATAAGATTGCATGTATTAAATATATGTTGATTAAGGCAGCCAGAGTCCTCAAAAAGCCAGGGGAAATAAAAACCTAAATAGAGTTATCTTTTCCTTTATGCTTACTTTTAATGTATGGAGAGCTTTGGTGATTAGAGATGGAACATTTTCACTCTCCTTTCAGTTCCTATGCATGGGCAAGTAAGAAGTTATTTGCTGATGAGATGAAGCAGTTTTACCCTCTGCAGAATGGCAGCCAAGAAAAATAAAGGGTTGAGTGCTCTTAGAAGTAGACAATAAGGACTAACTTCTTCATGAAGTCCAGATAATAGTCTTAATGATACTCTGAGACTTTGAATGGTGCTAGTTTCTACCCATAGGATATATCTGACCGCTTGTTATTTCTAAATTAATTATTTTGCATTTTTCTCAAGCTCTACAGGTATGAATTCTCTAAGTTGAAAAGGGTAGGTGTAAGGAATACTGATGATAATAACGCAAATAAGGAGACAACATCATAGGGAAATAGAAAGCAGAAGCAATGTATTAGGTAACACATCCAAGTTTGCATTTTTGTTTAATGCTTCCAAGCAGGGACTTTAAACTTCTGCCAATCCATCACGCAAATTCTCCATGAGTGATTCTTAAGTAGCCGGCTGTCCTAGCTATATGGTGATTAACATAACATACCTTGTTTTGACACGAATGAATCTAATGGCACAATGGGTGAAAAATCCAACAGACAAGTAAACACACATTTAAATTATAAATGTTGATGCTATGAAGGAAGGGACAGAGCATGAGAATATATAATGATGTGCAGGTTTACCTAGATAACACTGGTAGTGAAGGTCTTTCTGACCTGCAAACTGAGATTAAAAGGAACCAGACATGTGAAGACCTGGGGGGAGATAACTCCAGACAGAGAAAAAATGTGCAGAGACCTTCACCAGGAAAAAATATTAGCTTGGTCTAGAAACTGAAAACATCTCAGTGTAGTTGAAACATAGATAATGAGGAAGAAAATGGAATGGAATGAAGTGATGTTGAAGGACACAGGAGACATGGTGAAAAGTTTGGCCTTCATATAATAGAGGGCCAGCAAAGGATTTTAGGGAGGAGAATAATAAACTTTTCAAAGAAAGTTTATTTGGGCTACAGTATAGAAAGTGTTAGAAAGAGTTAATAAGTGCCACAACAAAAGTAAGAAAGTATGGAAACAAGCATAGACTCCAATTCCAACATACTACCTCTACACAAAGCAAGTTTTGTGACTTTGCTGCAACTTATTTAATTTTTTTTTGTCTCAGTTTCCTCACCAGTGATATGGAGATAATCATAGCACCGCTATGAGGATTAATGAGATAATACATGAAGCGTGCTTAGCCTGTAAATAAATGGTAGCCCTCAATAAATGGTAGTGAAAATTAATGTTAGTGCTAGACACAGTATGGGGAATGGACTGCAGAGGTTATGACTGGAGTGTGGGGAGTATGGTAAATCAATCTGTTTCAGTAGTCAAGAAGAAAGGTGACGGTGGCCTATGTTAGGATGACAGCAGTAGAAATATATTTGGATTGGAGAGATATTTCAAAGGAAGAACCACCTGGTTTCTGACTGGATATGGAAGAAATGTAGTGATAGGGGTTAGCTAAATCCCCACTTTTCAGCTTGAGTGTCTGGGAGGAGAGTCATGACACTTACTGAGAAGGGAGATCAGACTCAGGAGTGAGTCACCAATCTTACACATTTTTTGAGACAGGAACCAAAGATGTATCTAGGTTGAAGGGGAGAAAAATTGGCAACATAGGTGGCACAGCCAACTAGAAATAGTCAACAACAGAGAGAGAAACAGTGGCAGAAGCAAAGAAAGAGAAGGAAGGTACTCCAACCTTAGCCCTTCTATTCAGTATTTTTCTATTAGTGGCTTCTTAGGTTGTTCTCCTTTCTTAAATTTCAGAAATGTCACAGATTTTCCACAGCAAGCTAAATATTTCCTGAGAGAGCTTATATTTCTTTTTTTATTATGTTATGTTAATCACCATACAGTAAGTACATCATTAGTTTTTGATGTAGTGTCCCATGATTGTTTGTGTATAACACCCAGGGCTCCATGAGGTTTATATTTCTTCCCTACCCAAACCAAATTCCCCGAGCTTCACCCTACAATGGGAATTTTACATTTAATTGTCACAAAATTTGGCACCAGATTTGGCAAAACCTTCCTATCTTCCTTTCAGTCTGGAGAAGAGATTTTGGAAAGTGGACCATGCAAATCTCTAAGATCGCAATAAACTGTGAATTGCAGAGACATAACCTCCCCACTGCCCCACCCACTCAAAAGGTCTGAACTTGATTTCTAGCTTGCTGTTCTGGCTTAATTGGTTTCTGTTATTTAACACATGGGTGTGGATGGAACATCTCTCTTTAGTAAGTGAAACTTTCTACACCAGTGAATCAGGAACAAATACTCATGTCTGTACAGTACAAAAGTGGAAGTGTTATTTGTGTGGGTGTGAGTTGTTCTCAGGTCTTGGAATTGTAGTGCACTTGATGAATCTTTCCTTGGTTTCTCACAGTTTTTGCATGGATAATAGATAATAGTAGAAAAATGTCAAAAATGTCAATAATGAAGTGGGTGTTGAGGAGCGATGGGTGATATTCGTGGGGACAGGTATTTGGTTATATTATAATAACCTAACTAGAGTAATTCTAGTGTTATAAGATTATAAGCTCCTACTATGGGATTAGAAATGTTCTTTTATAATGTGCCCCCAGATGACATGAGCCTCATTCTATTAAGTAGTCCCTCCTAAGCGGAGAGAAGAAAGTGGTGTAGTGGAAATTTCATAGACTTTGGAGAAAATAAGGGATAATAATATATCTCATTTTTACTATTTTCTAGGTTTGTTACCCCAGAAAATTAACTGCCTCTCTCTGAACCTCAGTTACCTCATCTGCAATATAAAAGTAATAATAGTAGTACCTGCTTCTGATGATGGCTATAAAATGAAATTAGATAATGCAAGTTAGAAAGTGAAATACTATGCAGCCATCAAAAGAAATGAAATCTTGCCATTTGCAACAACGTGGATGGAACTAGAGCGTATCATGCTTAGCGAAATAAGTCAAGCAGAGAAAGACAACTATCATATGATCTCCCTGATATGAGGAAGTGGTGATACAACATGGAGGCTTAAGTGGGTAGAAGAAGAATAAATGAAACAAGATGGGATTGGGAGGGAGACAAACCATAAGTGACTCTTAATCTCACAAAACAAACTGAGGGTTGCTGGGGGGAGGGGGTTTGGGAGAAGGGGGTGGGATTATGGACATTGGGGAGGGTATGTGCTTTGGTGAGTGCTGTGAAGTGTGTAAACCTGGTGATTCACAGACCTGTACCCCTGGGGATAAAA
>NC_081575.1:61926225-61933861 GCF_022355385.1 Mustela nigripes | reverse complement strand
GATTGGGAGGGAGACAAACCATAAGTGACTCTTAATCTCACAAAACAAACTGAGGGTTGCTGGGGGGGGGAGGGGGTTTGGGAGAAGGGGGTGGGATTATGGACATTGGGGAGGGTATGTGCTTTGGTGAGTGCTGTGAAGTGTGTAAACCTGGTGATTCACAGACCTGTACCCCTGGGGATAAAATATATGTTTATCAAAAATAAAAAATTAAAAAAAAAAAAAAGAAAGTGAAAACTTTCATTGCAGATTCTGGGGTACATTGCTGATAGTCACACCATGATAATTATTTATTATTTTCACTTGTGAACAACCCTTCACCTTCTATTCAAAGTTATACATACATAAGCAAGATGACTGCATGACTTTTTAGGATATATCACAAGTCAAGTAGCAAGGATGAAATATTAGGGGAGACAAAATGAAAGTACCCTTTAGAATAATGGTAGTTCACAATGTTGACATTTTTATATGTGAACTAATCATTTGGGGTTCTGCTTTTAATCCACATTTCTATTTCCTGGAATAGGACTTAAAACGTGATACAGGAAGTCATTCTGTTACTTATGAGGAGAATCTAAAAGCAAAACACTCCTTTGTTTTGTAAATGTACTTAAAACAAAATAAAACAGAAGAGAAACAATGAAGACAACAAAAATGTTATTTAACCTAAGAAACAACTTCACTACTGTATACCAGTTCTAGCCCTAAATTCAGTAAACATGCTTGCAATATAAACAGAAGCTAAGTTTGTAAAAATTTGTTTTGGGGAGGAAAACAAATGAAGAGAAGGGTGTTTATAAGGATTAGGTATCTTCTACTCCCATTTGAAGTCCCAGATCTTCTGTTTTGTAGCTTTGTGGCCTTAATAAGCCTCCCTTTTGGCCTTACTTCTATGTATTATATGAAGGCTGGATTAAATGATCTTTTAAATGTTCTTTCCAGTCTAAAAGTCTACAAGAGTGTTAAACTAAAATAATAAAGTTGTTGCTCTCTTTTACTTGCAGGCAACCTGCGTAAATCTATGACCAGGACTTGAGAAGCCCTAAAGATTACTTTATATTCCCCATGTCCCATATTTATTACATAATAAAAAACGCACTAAAATATAAAATAAGATTAAGGACATTCACATTTTTTTCTTCTTATGATGACTATTTTAATGAAAAAAATGTATTAAGCTTTAAATTGTTTCCAAAAATGATTTTGTGGCCTATTTTACTGTTTCCCTAATCAATGTTTACTGTGTCCATTGGATAATCTACTATGTCCATGATGTCATACCAGTACAGAATTCTTAGCAAGAAAATTAGTCTCTTCCTTTTCAGATCACTAAAGGGAATTCCTAGTTCAAATTCTGAATTTGTGTATTAATGATCCTTTTCATGTAAATTGGAAAAAGACCTAAGCCAAGAGAGAATGACAATGTGCACGAGAACCACTTATGCTATTGTGATAAAATGTTAAGAAGATAGGGGTCCCAAGTCCTGAAACTCAACTAGCATACTAGCAATGTAGGCTAAAGATGCAGGGTCATTTTTCAAGTGCTGTAGTACCAAGGTAGGAAGTCAGAACCCAAAAGAGAAGAAAGGGGATGTAAAAGGTAAGGTTGGATTTCTATCATTGCAAGTGTTCATGAACAGGGTTTGGGGCAGGAAAAATTTGGGTGCAAAAGGAACAGACTGAAGTGCCATACCCTTTTTGTTGTGGTAAGAAAAAGAAACTAAGTATTTTAGGACATCCTTGCCTATATGACACAACTTAGACAATTTGGGAGGGCAGTTTGAAGACAGCCCCATGGTTTCCTGATTCATTAGGTGACCTTTGATCAGTAGATATTCTTTAAGCATCTGCCAATTCATCTGAACACAGGTCTTTTTTAAATCTAATAATCTGCCGCTTCAAGTATAAAAAGGAATCTGGATTTGGCTATAGAACTGTTTAGTCATTATACTCTTTTTTTCTTTGATCAAGCAGGAATTATAACTCCACTGCTTACCTTGATGAGTATACTGAAATATTCAAGATGGATAGCAACAGTACCAGCAATGACTGCAGTGCTACTAATGTGACATTTCAGAACTCCCTCTATGCAGGCACCTACATCCTCATATTCATCCCTGGTCTTCTGGCCAACAGTGCAGCTTTGTGGGTTCTGTGCCGCTTCATCAGCAAAAAAAATAAAGCCATCATTTTCATGATCAACCTCTCCGTGGCTGATCTTGCTCATGTACTGTCCTTACCCCTCCGGATTTACTATTACATCAGCCACCACTGGCCCTTCCAGAAGGCCCTTTGCCTACTGTGCTTCTACCTGAAATATCTCAACATGTATGCAAGCATTTGTTTCCTGACGTGCATCAGCCTTCAGAGATGTTTCTTTCTCCTCAAGCCCTTTAGGGCCAGAAACTGGAAACGTAGGTATGATGTGGGCATCAGTGCTGCCATCTGGATCATCGTGGGAACTGCCTGCTTGCCATTTCCCCTTCTGAGAAGCACCTACTTAGGCAACAAAACTGAGTCCTGTTTTGCTGATCTTGGTTATAAGAAAATGAATGCAGTGGCTTTGGTTGGAATGATTACAGTTGCTGAGCTGGCAGGATTTGTTGTCCCAGTGGTTATCATCGCATGGTGTACTTGGAAAACTATTATATCCCTGAGACAGCCACCAGTGGCTTTCCAAGGAATCAGTGAGCGGCAGAAAGCACTGCGGATGGTTTTTATGTGTGCTGCAGTCTTTTTCATCTGCTTCACTCCTTACCATATTAACTTTATTTTTTACACTATGGTGAAGGAAACCATCATTAGTAGTTGTCCCATTGTCCAAAGCACACTTTATTTCCACCCTTTTTGTCTGTGCCTTGCCAGTCTCTGCTGTCTTTTGGATCCAATTCTCTATTATTTCATGGCCTCAGAGTTCCGTGACCAGCTATCTCGCCATGGAAGCTCTGTGATCCGTTCCCGCCTTATGAGCAGAGAGAGTGGTTCATCAATGGTTAGCTAAACATAAAATAACTCTTCAGTTATGAATTTAACTATGTTTCCTAGCTTTTCCCAAAGGCCAGAATAACCAGACAATTTGTTTAATGGAAATTTATGAACAATGGAAGTCTTGTTGTATAATAGTTGTGGTCACAGGGATGTAATGGGGATGACGGTGTGTAAGAAATGTGGGAGAGGTAGGGAAAATAGAATTTGCCAGTTTTCTCTTTGAAATTCAAGATACTTTCTTAAGAGACCTAGCTCAAATTTTACAGATGTTTTCAATCAAAAATTAGATATTTTATCCTAAACATTTTAGTAAATATATTGTTAATACGATGCAATAAATACATAATTCTTTTCCCAAACTGTAAATCTCTTTTATATGAAGACTTTTAATTGTGGATGAGAATAAAATTCTTCAGTTTTTCTAAGAAATAAATGCACAGGTAAGGGGGGAGTGACAACTGAAGTAGTGTATGCATAAATTTCAGGGCCATAAACCTAATACTGAATAAAGGGCATGGAAATTTTTCCATTCACTGAAAATATACTGGATTCCTATTATATTCTGGGTTATCAATTTCTTAGGTACTGTCACAATATAGCAAGCATCTCATCTGACCCTTCTAATAAAATTGTGGAAATTTCCAATACAAATGAGTAAGTAGAACGTCAGAAAGGGAAGTAACTTGCCTGAGGATAAACAGTGGTGAGGTAAAATTAGTTCTGTATATATCTCATATGCTTAAATTGTTCCCTCTATTTGTGTTGTTACTTTTACTAAGTCAACATTAAACTTGAGTTAAATGGTGAAGACACAGGCCAAAGCTAAGCTGCATCAGATTAGGCCATTTCTACACAATTTTCTGGAGATTATGTGAAAAGTCTGGGTTATAGGAATGGCAGATCAAACTTCTGGCTACAGATTATCAAATGATAAATAGTTTTGTTTTGTTTTGTTTTGTTTTGTAATACTGTCCCAATCTACAGTCTAATGATTAGGGGTATAGGAGACCCACATTGTTCATGATGTCTTACCAAATATATTTTAGGGCTTAATGTCATACAGAACCCATAAATAGATGAAGGAAAGAAGACTATAAAGCTGACAGATGTAGAAGTTCCTTAAGTATTTTGGATATTAACCCTCTATGGATATTTCATTGCAAATACTTTCTCCCATTCAGTAGGCTGCTTTTTTTGTTTTATTGTTTGTCTCCTTCACTGTGCAAAATCTTTTATTCTGATGTAGTTCAAAGAATTTACTTTTGTTGATGTTGTTGTTGTTGTTGTTGTTGTTTCTCTTGACTTAGTTGACATATCTAATGTTGCTATGGAGAGGGCCGCAAAAAAAATTGGAGAAATGAACATTCTGTGAAATTTGGATTTTTTTGCAGCTTGCCCAGATTCTTTCTTTTTGAACATTGACAAATTTGTGTTTATTAAGAAAGTTCTGTCAGTAGAGCTCACAGAATTTCATTAGAAATAGAAAACATTATCACATCATAAATGAATGGGAGAAAAACATGAGTCCTTCTGGCAATCTCTTTATCTTCATTTTTCTAGGGGTTATATTCATTATTTCAGAGCCATTATAGAGGATTTGAGTGTAGGCACTCCTCAGCTTTTCAATTTGGTATTTATGAAACTCAATACATCACTTTCAACACTTACGCTTGAAATTTAAATAGCGTGGACACTTTGCATGCAGGAAGGAGAAGGGAAGTGGTTTTCTCGAATAGTCTGGCTGAGGAGAAGGAAGGAGGGAAAACTAAAACAGAGAAATTAAATTAACCCACCTTAAAAGTAAAGCTAGTGCTTATAATACAAACTTAAAACTACATTCTGCTTTTAAATAGTAAGTACTTTAGGTGTCATAGTAACTCTTTAGACCAAATACCAAGGCTTTAGGTGCATTACAAATTCAAAATGTAATTACAAGTAAAAGTATGCTATTATCCTCTAAGGCTCTGAAAGAGTTAATTGATCTCCCAGGGTTCAAAATTTACTACTCATGAATATTTAAGATATTTTGAGAATTTTCAATGTATGAAATTGATAAAGCGGAAGGAGAACAACTGGTTTACAGAAACTCACCTTCAAATTGGCTATTATGGGGAAAGGAAATAGCAAAATTCCAGTAGCTATTATTATAGACTAGCAGGTTTCCTGATCAAGGACATATCAAATCTAGAGAATATAGAATATAGAATACTTTTCTATGGGGAAAACAAAGACAAAAATTAAAAACTAAACACTAGCAGAGTGACCCCTTTACATTTGAAAATGAAAGGGAAACCACATGAAAGTGTGTAAGGAAAGCTGATATGCAATCTCATCATAAACTCTTGCCCTGATTCAGTGATCCACAATTGGTGGGTGGGGGGTAGAGGGAGATTCAAAATCTGGAACTTCAACTTGAGGAGTAAAGTGTTTATACCCCATATTGGGCATCCCAGTTTTTAAGACTGATATGTGAGAGACAAACCTCAAAAACATCTGGCTTTGAAGACCAGCAAGCCACAACACCATGAAACCCATGGGGCTGTGGCAAACTGAGAAACAGCTCTTAAAGCCCTCCTTTGCAGTCACCCATTTTAGGGCTCAGTCCAAAGCAGCTCCTTGAAAAGTGCTTAGACTTTATGTGAAAGAAATTGCTTTTTATATTTTAGAACATTGGTGTGAGGGTCAGGTATCTGTTGAAATACTCTTAATACTCTTTAGGACAGAGGCAAGCAGACAACATCTTCCTGCTCTTCCTCACTGCTAAAGTTAGAAGGCACCATTTTTTTTTTAATTCTTACTTTTTTAAATTCTTACTTTTTAATACTTACTTTATTTTCCTTTCCTTTTTATTTTTATGTTTCCATTTTTCCTTTTTTTCCCCTTTTTACAGAAGTTTCTACCTTTGTATTACTTTACCTCACTGCAGCCAGTGGAAACAACTTTTTAATTCTCCCTCTGTCACACTCCAAAGCACTAATATCTTCTGGAAGAAAACTTCCACACATACCTTGTGCCCAAGTCTTTACATTTGGTGAGCTGACTTTTGTGGCTGTTGCCTAAGGGATGACTCTTGATCACCTGACTCTGGAGACCCATGGGACTGTAACAATTGGAGAGGCAGTTTGTGGTATACTACCACTACCACGGTACTGCACAGGTTGTCAGGTTGAAATACACACTTAGTCTTTCTGAGAAAGAGGACTCTTTGGGTTTGATCTTTACCCTCCCCTGCCTGCTCCAGCTCATTGGTATTTTACATAAAGGAGTTTATACCTTTTGTGGTGCCATGATTTTTGTGGCTGCTGCCAGAGGACACCTCTACATTACCTGACTCTAGTGGCTAGCAGGGCTTACACTCTCTAGTTTCACAGAACTGTACCCAATGGAGGAAATGTTCTTTAACAGCTATTACCCTGAGGGCACAGCAAGGACAACATACCTGAGACCTTAGTCTTTCAGTGAAAGAGGTTTAATTAGCTTATTGTCATAAGCTAACATCAGGTTTCTAATTAAGCATTAAGGCCTGACTATAAACTTTTCTTGAGAACTTAGAGAGTGGCAACATTTTCATACTCTTCTTTTGTCATACTTCAGAGTGCTAGCATCTTCAAGGTGAGTGTTTATATGTTTCTGGTGCCCCAGGTTTTATGTATGGTGCCATGGGTTTTGCAGCTGCCACCAGAGAATAACCCTTGATACCTGGCTCTGGTGGCCAGGGAATCTTGTTTCTGGGCCCCACAGGTCTATAACCACCAGAATGATAATTCTTGGCAGGCTATAACCCCCAAGACCCCGCATATGCAGGCAGCAGACTGGAATACACACCCAGCTATTCTATGAAAGAAACCTACTTTCTTGCCCTTAAACTTCAGTCTTAGGGGCAGGTTTAAGGTTTGGCATACAAATAGGAGCTATAAAGTTGCTCTTCGAAAACATAGGCTGGGGAATATTACCATTGTGCTATCCTTCTACCTCACTACAGCTCATTAGCATCTCCCAGATTAGAACCTATACATTTATGTGGAGGCCTAGTTTTTGTGACTGCTGCTCAGGGAACAACTCTGGCCTGGCTCTGGTATCCTGTGGGGCTCACACTTGCAATTTTAAGGGCTGTATATATTTGCATTCTTTAAAAGCTATTGCCTGAGGGCCTGGTTTCTAATCAGACTGAAGCTAGATGCTGATTGAGATCCTCCCCTTTGAGACACTGGTATCTTGGCACACCATCAAGTACTAGGAGTTATTAAAAATAGAATAGGCTGCCTGGACAATAACAAAGTTTTTATTCTGTTCCATTGATCTATGTGTCTGTTTTTGTGCCAGTACCATGCTGTCTTGATGATGACAACTTTGTAACAGAGCTTGAAGACCGGGATTGTGATGCCACCAACGTTGGCTTTCTTTTTCAATATCCTATTGGCTATTGGAGGTCTTTTCTGGTTCCATATACATTTTAGAATTATTTGTTCCATTTCTTTGAAAAAGATGGATGGTACTTTGATAGGAATTGCATTAAATGTGTAGATTTCTTTAGGTAGCATAGACATTTTCACAATATTTATTCTTCCAATCCAGGAGCATGGAACATTTTTCCATTTCTTTGTGTCTTCCTCAATTTCTTTCATGAGTACTTTATAGTTTTCTA
>NC_081575.1:61888596-61921225 GCF_022355385.1 Mustela nigripes | reverse complement strand
TTTCATTATCATTTGTTTCCATGATTTTTTTCAATTCTTCTTTAATTTCCCGGTTGACCCATTCATTCTTTAGAAGGATGCTGTTTAGTCTCCATGTATTTTGGTTCTTTCCAAACTTTCTCTTGTGGTTGAGTTCTAGCTTCAGAGTGTTGTGGTCTGAAAATATGCAGTCACAAAGTTTTTAGAGACAACCAAGAGCTAGGGCAGAGTTGAACAGTAAGCTTCATTTCATATATGAGGCTAACCCTTCATTGACAGGGAGTGCCAGCTGTTTTATCCAATGCATAAACCAAAATAAAGAGTCAAGGAAAATGAAAAAAAAAAAGAGTGGAGCATATTCAAAATGAAAGAAAAAGATAAAACCTCAGGGGGAAAAAAAAAACAATGCAACAGAGATAAGTAATTTACTTGATAAAGTGCTCAAAGTATGGCTCTGGGTGGCTCAGTCAGTTAAGCAGCTTCCTTCAGCTTTGGTCATGATCCAGGATCCTGGGATGGAGCCTGCATCAGGCTCTGAGCTCAGCAGAAAGCCTGCTTCTCCCTCTCCCTCTGCCTGCTGCTCTGCCTACTTGTGCTCTCTCTGTCAGATAAATAAATAAAATCTTAAAAAAAAAAGTTCAAAGAAACGTTTGTAAAGAAGCTCACTATGGTGTCTGGGTGACTCAGTTGCTTAAGCATCCAACTCTTGATTTTGGCTCAGGTCATAATGTCAGAGTTGTGAAATCAAGCTCTATATTGGGCTTTATGCTCAGCTCAGAGACCACTTGATATTCTCTTTCTTCCTCTCTTCCTCCCCCTGCTCTCTCTCTCTCTCTCTCAAATAAATAAATAAATAAAATCTTTTTTATTTTTTAAGACACTCACTGAGAAGGGACAAGATGGTGGAGGAGTAGGAGACCATATTTCAACTTGTCTCCTGAATTGAGCTAAATATCTACCAGAGCACTCTGAACACCCCTGAAATCAGCCTGAAATGTAAGATTATACATTCTGGATCTCTAAAGGGGCAGAGGATCATCAGTGTAGAGGTACAAAGGAGTTGACAGTGCACAGACTGATATTGGAGGATAAACAGAAGGGAGAGGGAGCCACCAGAAGTGACCCACTGGAAAGTAATACCCTAATACAGTGCCCTGTGCTTGAGGACTGGCATTAGTTTGGAGACTGGTTAGCAGCACTCAAAAAAAAAAAAACCCAAAAAACAAAAAAGGGGGGGACTAAAGGGGCAATTAGCCAAAAAAAAGGGGGGGGACTTAAGGGGCAATTAATTGCTGGGATTGGGTGTTCACAGGCATGAACTTAAGTCACAGTCCCAGGATGCCCACAGTCAGCTACCCGCCTGCATCTGAGAGAGCCTGATGCAGGTTGTAGTTGGTCACTGGATCTGTGGCCATCTGCTGCCTCCACCACCACAGGGGCTGAGTGCACCCAGCATGGGCGTGGGCTCCAGACAGCGGTCCAGAAAATGGCAGCTGCCAGTACTGGGCTGGCCTGGACCAGTATTGCTTGTGGTTTTGTTGGCACGGGGATGCAGAGAAAAGTGGGGGCCTTGGGTGACCACTGAGACAGTGGCTTGGAGTGCACACCACCTGTGGGAGGTTGCAGCATTTGGCAGAGATTGCAGAGGAGGAGTCTGTTTCTGGACGATTAAGAGTGACTGTGACCTCTCTCAGAGGTGGAAGTCTGAGAGCACACAGTTTACTTTGCTCTGACCCTCCAAAAATGTGCAAAAACCCACCAAAGAACAAAAACCTCCAGAGAACAAAAGCCTGAAAAACTGGTTTCCACAGAGACCAGTCCCTTGATAGGAGGCAGGGCAACTTGGCCTAAGAAGACTGACTGAAAAACAACTTTTCAGGCTTTGCCCCAAGAAGACAAGTCAAAAGAACAAGAGGACAACAATCACAGGTTCTCCACAAAACTGTAAAACCCCAGCATCAGGGGAAAACAATATACTAAGCTCCTGGTATTTCCCCCAAACCTGGTATTTCACAGATACAACTTCTCTCTCTCTCTCTCTCTCTTTTTAATTCATTCCCATGATTCTTGTTCTTTTATTTTTTTTTGCCTACTTACCATTTCAACTAGATGTTTAATACAACGTATTCCATAGTATCTTTTTAACTTGAAATTTTGTCATGCATATACCTTTGTTTCTTTTTCTTTGTATATATCTATATATAGATAGAGATATTTAGAAATAGATAGATATAGGCTTCAAGGTAGTCATTTTCTCTTATTCAGTACTATAAATATATATACCTGTTTATATTATATATATAATTTATAATATATTGTAATTTAATTTTAATTAAATTAAATACATATATAAATATAATATATTAAAAATATATTTTATATAATATATATAAATATTATAAATATAAAGAAATATATAAATATATAATATATTTTATATACAAATAATAATAGATATTTATAATTATAATATAAAAATAATATATGTTTTAATTTAATTATATATATATATATTATATATATATATACACACACACACACACACACACACATAACTTTAAATCAAGTTTTATCTCTGCAAAGTTGAGACCTTTAACAAAGATAACAAGATACACTCAGGAAGAACTGAAATAAACTTCATTGCCTACATTGTAGGTTTATAAACACCTTCCCATCTTATTCTTTTTTTGGTGTTCCTGTGTATTTATTTTTGCTCTTATACTTTATGAATCTTATTCCGAGGGTTCATTTTGGCTGGATTTCTCTCTTTCTCTTTTTCTTTTTCTTTTGTCAGTCTTTTTGTTTGTTCATTTTTGTATTTGTACTTTATAAATATTACTTCTGGGGCTTATTTTGCAGGGTTTTTCTTTTTCTTTTTTCTCTTTTTCCTTTTTTTTTCTTTCCTTTTTCCTTTTTCTTTTCTTTTTGGAGGTGACTTCCAATTGCTCTGAAACTCTCCAGGGTACACCTTGCCTGGATTGTGGTTGATATTTTCAGCTATACATCCCCTCAACCACTTCTCACCAAAATGACAAGAAGGAGGAACACCCAACAGAGGAAAAGTTCAAAGACTGTGACCTCTGCCACAGAACTATTGGATATGGATGTAAACAATATGTTGGAAATATAATCCAGGGTAACAGTTGTCCAGACAATGATTATATTGGAGAAGACCATTAGTGGCAACATAGAATCTCTAAGGACAGAAGTGAGAGCTGATCTGGCAGAACTTAAAAGTGCTATCAATGAGATCCAATCTAATCTAAATACTCTAACAGCTGGTGTAAATGAGGCAGAAGATCGACCTAGAAGACAAACTGATAGAAAAGAAGGATCAGGAGGAGGCCTGGAACAAAATGAAAACATAGATCCATGAAAACATTCTTAGAGAAATAAATGACACCCTGAAAGGTTCCAATGTCAGAATTATGGGGATCCCAGAGGGGTGGAGAGAAAGAGGGCTAGAAGATATAGTTGAACACACACTAGGTGAGAATTTCCCTAATCTGGGGAATGGAACAAGTGTTTGTGTCCTAGAGGCAGAGGACACCCCCTAATATCAACAAGGGTAGAAAGACAATCAGACATGTAATTGTTAAATTAGCGAATCATGAATTTATAGAAGATGTCTTAAGGGCATCTAGGGGGAAGAGTTTACTTATGTACAGAGGGAAGACCATCAGAATAACATCAGACCTGTCCACAGAAACCTGGAGAGCCAGAAAGGGCTGTAAGACATATTCAGGCACTAAATGAGAAGAATATGCAGCCAAGAATATTTTATCTGGCAAGGCTGACATTCAGAATGGATAGAGAGATAAGAGCTTCCAAGACAGACAAAGTCTAAAACATCATATGACCACCAAGCCCGCACTATAAGAACTATTAAAGGGGGGGTTCTACAAAAGAATACAGACCCCAAGAGTCTAGAGAACAGAAATTTACAGAGACAATCTACAGAAACAAGGACTTCACAGGCAACATGATGACAATAAAAACTTCTCTTTCAATAATTATGTTCAATGTGAATGGCCTAAATGCTCCCATAAAATGGCAGAGGGTTGCAGACTGGATAAAACAACAGGACCCATCCATATGCTGTCTTCAAAAGACTAATTTTGAACCTAAAGCTACATTCAGAGTGAAAGTCAAAGGATGGAGAACCATCTTTCATACCAACGAACCTCAAAAGAAAACTGGGGTAGTGATTCTCATGTGAGATAAATTATATTTTAAGCTAAAGACTGCAGCCAGAGATACAGAAGGGCACTACATCATTCTTAAAAGGTCTACCCACCAAGAGGTTCTAACAAGTGTAACTATGCTTCCAACACGGGAGGAGCCAACTACACAAGCCTACTGTTAATCAAAAATAAAGCATCATATTGATAAGAATACATTCACTGCAGGGGATCTTAACATGCCACTCTCAGCAATAGACAGATCATCTAAGCAGAAAATCAACCAAGAAACAAGAGTTTTGAATGATACATTGGATCAAATGGATCTCATAGATATATACAGAACATTCCACCCTAAAACAACAGAGTACTCATTCTTCTTGAGTGCATATGGAACTTTTTCTACAGAATAAACCACATGCTGGGTCACAATTCAGGACTCAACCCATAACAATAGACCGAAATTATTCCTTGCACAATCTCAGACCAAAATGTTTTGAAACTGGAACTCAAACACAAGAAAAAGTTTAGAAGGAATTCAAACACTTGGAAGCTAAAAACCATCTGGCCCAAGAAATTTGGATCAACCAGAAAGTCAAAAAACAACTTAAACAATTCATGGAAACCAGTGAGAATGAAGACATAACAGTCCAAAACCTATGGAATAATGCAATGTTGGTCCTAAGGGTGAAATACATAGCCATCCAAGCTTCACTCAAAAAAAAAAAAAAATCCCAAATATACAAATTCTCTTTACAACTTAAAGAACTTGGTGAATCAACAACAAATTAAGCCAACCCTATGCACAAGAAGGGAAATAATTAAGATTAGAGCAGAGATCAATGAGTTAGAAACTAGAGGTACAGTAGAACCCATCAAAGGAATTAGAAAGTGGTTCTTTGAAAGAATTAATAAAACCAATAAATCACTGACTAAACTAATCCTAAGAAAAAAAGAAAGGACCCAAATTAATAAAATTATGAATGAAAGGGAAGAGATCACTGCTAACACCAAGGAAATAGAAACAATAATCAGAAATTGTCAACAGTTATATGCCAATAAGTCAAACAGCCTAGAGGAAATGGATCCATTCCTGGAAACCTATAACCTTCCAAGATTGAAACAGGAAGAAATTGAGAACCTGAATAGACCAATATCTAGTAATGAGATTGAAGCAGTAATCAAAAACTTCCCAAAAAACAAGAGGCCAGGACCTGACAGATTCTCTGGAGAATTCTATCAAACATTCAAAGAAAAAATAATACCTATTCTCCTGAAACTGTCTAAAAAAATACAAACAGAAAGAAAACTTCCAGACTCTTTCTATGAAACCAGCATTACATTGATCCCAAAACCATCGAAAAGAATTTCAGACCAATATCCTTGATGAATGTGGATGCCAGGATTCTCAACTAGATCCTAGCTAATAGGATACAAGAGTACATTAAAAAGATTATCCACTGTGACAAGGTGAGGTTTTCTCTGGGATGCAAGGGTGGATCAACATCTGCAAACCAATCAAATGTGATAGAATAAATCAACAAAAGAAGAGAGAAGAACCATATGGTCCTCTAAATTGATAGAGAAAAAGCATTTGACAAAATATAGCATCCTTCTCTGATTAAACTCTTCCAAATATAGGGATAGAAGGAACATTCTTCAACTTCATAAAATCTATTTATGAAAAACCCACAGCAAATATCATTCTTAATGGGGAAAAGCTGACAGCCTTCCCATTGAGATCCAGAACATGACAAAGACACACTCTCCACTGTTCAACATAGTACCAGAAGTTCTAGCAACAGCAATCAGACAACAGAAAGAAATAAAATGTATTCAAATAGGCAAAGAAGAAGTCAAACTCTCTCTCCACAGAAGACATGATAATTTATATGGAAAATCCAAAAGACTCCACCACAAATCTAGAAGTCATACAACAATTCCAATGTGGCAGCATACAAAATCAATACACAAAAATAAGTGGCTTTCTTATATACTAACAATTAAACTGTAGAAAAGGCAATTAGAGAATTGATTCCATTTACAATAGCACTAAAAACCATAAGATACTTTGGAATAAACCTAACCAAAAAGATAAATGATCTGTACTTGAGGAACTATAGAACACTCATGAAAGAAAATGAAGACACAAAAGATGGAAAAGCATTCCATGCTTATGGATCTGAAAGGTAAACACTGTTAAAATATCTATGCTGCCCAGTTAATCTGTACTTTCAATGCCATCTCAATCAAAAGAGCAGCAGCCATGAAGTGCTGGAACAAACAATCCTAAAATTGTATGGAACTAGAAAAGACCCCAAACCACTAAGGGAATGTTGAAAAAGAAAAAGAAAGCTGGGTGCATCACGTTGCCTGATTTTAACTTTATTACAAAGCTGTGTTCACCAAGACACCATGGTACTGGCACAAAAACAGGCACATAGACTGATGGAGCAGAATAGAGAGCTCAGATATGGACCCTCAACCCTATGGTCAAATAATCTTCGAAAAAGCAGGAAATAATATCTAGTCGAAAAAAGACAGTTTCTTCAATAAATGGTGCTGGGAAAATTGGACACCTATGTATAGAAGAATGAACCTTGACCATTCTCTTATACCATACACAAAGACAAACTCAAAATGGATGAAAAACCTCCATGTGAGACAGGAATCCATCAAACTCCTAGAGGAGAACATATGCAGTAACCTCTTCAACATTGGTCCAAGCAACTTCTTTCAAGACACATCTCCAAAGTTAAAGGAAACAAAAGAGAAAATGAACTTTTGGGACTTCATGAAGATAAAAAGCTTCTGTACAGCAAAAGAAACTGTCAACAAAACAGAGGCAACCCACAGAATGGGAGAAGGCATTTGTAAATGACACTACAGACAAAGGGCTGATATTCAAGATCTATAAAGAACTTCTCAAACTCAACACCCAAAAAACAGATAATCATGTCAAAAAATGGGCAGAAGACATGAACAGACACTTCTTTCTCTAATTAAGACATACAAATGGCTAGCAAACACAAGAAAGAATGTTCATCATCATTAGCCATCAGGGAAATTCAAATAAAAACCACATTGAGATATCACCTTACAGCAGTTAGAATGGCAGAGGTTAACAAGGCAGTAAACATCACATGTTGGAGAGGATGTAGAGAAAGGGGAACCCTCTTACATTCTTGGTTGGAATGCAAGTTGGTATAGTCACTTTGGAAAACAGTGTGGAGAGTCCTCAAAAAAATAAAATTAGAGTTACCTTATGACCTGGCAATTGCACTGCTGGATATTTACACTAAAGATAAAGATGTAGTGAAAAGAAGGACCATGGATACCTTATTGTTCAAATAGCAATGTCCACAATTGCCAAACTGTGGAAAGAGCCAAGATTCCCTTCAAGAGATGAATGGATAAAGAAGATGTGGTCCATATATACAATGATATATTACTCAGCCATCAGAAAAGATGAATACCCAACTTTTGAATCAACATGGATGAGACTAGAGGAGATTATGCTGAGTGAAATAAGTCAAGGAGGGAAAGTAAATTATGATATGGTTCTACTTACTTGTGGAACATAAGGAATAACATGGAGGACATTAGGAGAAGGAAAGGATAAATGAACAGTGGAAATCAGAGGGGAAGACTGACCATGAGAGACAGTGGACTTCAAGAAAAAAACTGAGTTGTTTAAAGGGTAGGAGAGTGGGGGTGGATGGGTGAGCCTGGTGGTGGGTATTAAGGAAGGCACAAATTTCACAGAGCACTGGGTGTTGTATGTAAACAATGAATCTTGGAACACTGCATCAAAAACTAATGTATTTTGTGGTGGCTAACATAACACAATAAAGAAATAAAATTATATTTAAAAAAAATTAAAGAGATACTAACTGAACTCAGGAGAAGAATAAATAAGTACAGTGAGAATTTCAACAAGGAGACAGTAAGTAGAAGAAATTACCAAACAGAAGTCACAGAGCTAAGGGATATATTGATTGAACTGAGAAATACATTAGACAGGATCAATAGCAGACTAGTTGAAACAGGAAAGGATCAGTGAACTCAAAGTCAAGGAAAGAAGGTCAACCAATCAGAGCAGTAAAAAAAGAAAAAAAATGTGAATAGCTTAAGGAATTTATAGGAAAGCATCAAACTAACATTCACATTGTAGGGGTCCCAGAAGGAGAAGAGAGAAAGAGACAGAAAATTTATTTCAAGTATGGCCGAAAAACTTCCTTAACCTGAGGAGGGAAATAGACATAACATGAACTCATACCAAGACACATAATTTAAAATGTCTAAAATTAAAGATAAAGAAAAAATCTTAAAATCAACAGAAGAAAAACAAATTGTTACATACAAAAAATGATTAAAATGTAAGCAAATTTTTCAGCAGACATCTTTCAAATCAGAAAGTATAGCATGGTATATTCAAAGTACTAAGAGAAAAAAAAATCCCAACCAAGAATACTTTATCTGGAAAAGTCATAATTCAGAATTGAAAGAGAGATAAACAGTTTTTCATACAAGTAAAAACTAAAGGTGTTCTGGTTATACCAGACTTGCAAAAAATATTAAACACATTTCCTTAAGCTGAAGAGATAAGACACAAATCAGTAACAAGAAAGCACATGAAAGTATGAATCACACTGGTAAAGGTAAATATGGTAAATATAGTGGATTGATTGTTTATATACCTAGTATGAAGGTTAAAAAAAGAGTAGTACAAATAATTGTAACTGCAATAATTAGTTATGGAATACACAAGATTTAAGATGTGACATCAAAAGCATAAAACGTGGAGGGAGAGTAAAAATTGAGAACTTTAAAATGAATTCAAACATAAGTTGTTATCAACTTAAAATAGACTATTACAACCATAAGTTGTTACATGAAATCATCATAGTAACCACAAAGCTGAAACTTATAGGAGTTATGTCACAAAAATGGTGACATAAGTGGTTCCTGTTTTGTGACCCATCACAAGAAGAATAACTAATGATTTTTTAAGAAAAATGAGAGAATCTTAGATCACTGGGGTGAGACTGAAGCACTCTCCTGTACCACAGAGACCAAGACAGACTACAATAAGAGTAAGAGAAATGGCCACACATTGACTACATTGTCCCTTCTCCAGTTTAGCAGAGCACCACACTGAGAAGTTTCCTCTGTGTCTTTGGCTCCTCCAATAAGAAAGAACCCAGGGGGAAGCCAGCTCCTCTTCAACATTGTAGGTTGCTTTGTGGTAGCCCCTACTCTGATTTTTCACAATGAGGATTGCAAGAGATTCTGCAGGACTCAACTACTGGGAATCTGCCTGTGATGGAGAAGCATGGGGTTTGCAACAACCAATACATGGATCTTAGCAGACCAAGTTCATATGTAAACTTCCCCAAAAGTAATCCTAACCAGTAGCTTTGCTGGTCTGAAGAGTCATCTCAGGGGCATATTCTGACTAGGGAACTTTGCAAGGTTTGGATATGCCTGATTTGGATCCTCTGATGAGGAATTTTGCTGGCTTAGAACCTGGTTTGCCTATGCCCAAGCAAGAAGCTGAATCACAACACTTTCTGCAGTGGAGAATATCTTTAAGAGGCAGAAAGCCTGGAAACAATTTCTTGAAGGAATACATCTCAGAATCATTCAAACTGAGTGGCAGGAGGACAGAAATGATTGACCCAGAGCAAAGCCAGTACTAGGTGTGGATCATTCCCGTCGTATATACAAGCTGGGACATTAATTCATAGCCAAAACTGAGAATAGCTCCTAGTACCTCCCATGTAAAAAGACTGGGAAAATTAAAGTAGCCTGGAGAGGTTCCTCCCACTCCTGCCCAGGTAAGGAATCTGTGACATAAATCCACCTACTGTGGAAAGTATCTTTCAGCTTCAACTGAGCTCCTGCAAAAGACTTGTGCATCTCCTGGAAGTTGTGCACTCCAGTGTCACATGAGCCAAAAGGTAGGTAGGCAAAGCTTATAGTTTTCAGAGAAAAGTCAGTGGCCCTCTTTGATCAGGGAACATGGAGTATGGGTCATCTTGACTTAAGACAACAAAGAGTTTTACAAGCTTTAGAGCTGCTTTTCCTTCTGTGCCCAGGCAAAGAATATAATTTGTAGTTCTGTTCATTGCTGAATATACCTCTAGCTGTCCAACCAGGGAATATAACCAGACCATACAGGAAAATGCATAGCCCATTCAAAAGCTGTGCATACAATGGCACTTTAACTGAGAACAAAAACTGTGCCTTCCCCTTTCTGCAGAGCACAACAGGTATCCATCCTCACCTGACCAGGGAATTAAATACATGACTGATTTGGATCCTGAAAACAAGTTGTACAGGCTCTGGGTTCCATGCAGTTGCCTAGCAAGGGCACATAAGTTAATTCATAGCCCCATCTACTACTGAATATAATACCCAGTCCCTACCATCTAGTAAGTCTTTTTTTTTTTTTTAAGATTTTATTTATTTATTTGACAGAGAGAAATCACAAGTAGATGGAGAGGCAGGCAGAGTCAGAGACAGAGGGAAGCAGGCTCCCCGCTGAGCAGAGAGCCTGATGCGGGGCTCGATCCCAGGACCCTGAGATCATGACCCGAGCCGAAGGCAGCGGCCTAACCCACTGAGCCACCCAGGCGCCCCCCATCTAGTAAGTCTTAACAGAGAACGCAAACCATTGTGGAGCCTACCCTACAACATAATCTGGATAGGGAATAAAGCCAGCAGCCCTATCCAATCATTATCATACAGTGGTACACTCCAGGCCCCCAACTCTCAGAGCTCAAACAGTTGCTTCACCCAAAAATAGACCATAATAGTAGACTTCATCTCTCCAAGGACATTATCAGTAGTTACAACTAGAAATCCTACTGAGCTGACTAGTGAAGAACTGTCTCTGTCAAAGCAAACATATAAAGTCTAAAAATAGGGCCAATTACTCAAATGCTTAGATATTAATGTAAGTAATTAAAGATCACAAAAAAGTCAGGTAAATAATGACACCACCAAATGACATTAATAGAACTTTAATAACTTACCCTAAAGAAATGGAGATCTGTGAAGTATCAAAAAATTTAGAATAATCCCATTAAGAAAGGTTAATGAGGTAAAATAAAATGCAGGCCACTAAATGAAATTATTAAAATAATGCATAAATTGAACAAGACATTCAACAAGGAGATAGCAACAGAAAAACAAAACAAAACAAAACATAGAAATCATAGAGTTGAGAAATATAATCAAACTGAAGAATTCAAGAGTTTCAAAGTTGACTTAATCACACAGAAGAAAGGCTAGGGTATTGAAATTCACCTAGTAGGAGAAGAAAAAAAAAGTAAAGAAAACAATGAGGAGAAACAGTATTCATATTTCAGGATTTCAGAAAGAGAAGGGAGAGAGAAAAGGGAATAAAGCATATTTAAAGCAATAATGTCTAGAAAATTCCCAAACATGGGGAAAAATGGACATTCAGATCCATGAAGCCCAAGGGTACCATATTGGCTAAAACCAATTGGGGCTAGACCTAGACACATTATAATTATATTGTCAAAGTCAAAGACAAAGAAGTAATTTTGAAAGCAGAAAAATAAGAGAGATAAATTACAAAATAGGGAAACCCCATGAGACTATCAACATATTTCACAGAAGAAATATTTTAGGAAAATAGAAAATAGTATGATATATTCAAAATATTTAAAGAAAATAATTGTCAAAATAGATTTTCATGCCTGGAAAAGCAGTCTTTTTGGGGGAAAAAAAAGGACTAAAGACTCCCTAACAAGCAAAAACTAAGGGTGTTCATTACCACCAAACCTGTTATACAAAAAAGTGATATAGTATTTTGAGTGCAAGTAAAAGAACACTAATTAATATTATAAAAATAAAAAATTTCAGTGTAAATATCACTGGCAATAATGAATATATATACTCCCAGTCAGATTCTGCAATATGGTTAAGAGTGGTGCATAATTTATTTATAACCTTAATGTAATAGTTAAAAAATAAAACAAACATAATAATAATAACCATAATTACAACAATCTGTTGTTCATTACACAATTAAAAAATTTGTAAATTATAACAACAATAACCTAAAATGAGAGGGGGAAGAAAAGTAAAAGTATAAAATGTACAAATTCTATTGAATTTAAGCTGCTGTCCATTTAAAATAAGGTATTACAAGTTTAAGATATTTTACATAAGCCTCATGGTAAGATTGAGGGAAAGTCCTACAAAAGTTACACAAAAGAACACAATAAATAAAGTATACTGAACCCAAAAGACAGGAACACACACACACACACACACACACACACACACACACTATAATAAGTGAGGAAAAGCAAATCTATGAAACACTGGGAAAACAAATAACAAAATGGAAATAGCAAGTCTTTACTATCAATAATGACTTTAAACATAAACAAATTCTCTAGTGTTAAGATGTAGAATGGCTCAATGGGTTAAAAACAAAGCAAAAGCAAGATCAAACAATAGGCTTCCTTAAAGAGAGTTGTTTTAGTGTTAGAGATACACATAAACAGAGTGAAAAATGAAAACAAGACACTTTGGGCAAAAAGCATGAATAGCTACACATATCGGGCAAAATAAACTTGAACATAAAAATGTTAAAAAGAGAAAAAGTAAGTCATTATATAATGATAAAGTGGTCAACACACCAACAAGATCTAAAAATTGTAAATAATTAATCACCCAACATTAGACTATTGATTTATATAAAAGCAAAAACTTTCTCCAAAGAAGATACACAGATGGCCAGCAGACACATGAAAAAAATGTTCAACATCTCAAATTATTAGGGGAATGCAAATTAAAAACCACATAATATCACCTCACACCTGTTAGAATGGCTAAAATAAAAAGCACAAGAGGCAATCACTGACAAGAATGTGGGGTAAAAGCAACCCTCATGCACTGTTGGTTGGAATGCAAACTGATGCAACCACTGTGAAAACCAGTATGAAGTTTCCTCAAAATATGTAAAATAGAAGACAGGAAGATGGTGGTGGAGTAAGCTCACTTAGTCCCATGAATACAACTATATATCTATCAAATCATCTTAAATTCCCCAGAAATTGACCTGAAGACTGACAGAATAAAACTCCACAAATAAAGAGAGAAGTGACCATGTCAAAGAAGGTAGAAAGTGCAGAAAACTGTTTTAGGGGAGAAAAGGACACTGGCTACTATGGAGAGGAGGGAGCCATGGTCCTGGAAAAGGGAAAGAGAGGAGCACACAGGGGAATACACAAGGAAATAGTTTCCCCGTAGGCTTTGGCTTAGAAAATGAGAGGGGCTGAATTTCATGAATTCTTGCAACAAGCAGGGTTTAAAGCCTAGAATTTTAAGGGTCAGTGGGCTTGGCTGGGATAGATCATAGAGGGCATTGTACTGCTCTTAGAAAGAAGACAGGTAACAACATAGGGGATAGAGCATGTAAAAAGTGATCTGAAGAGCATCTTGGGCACATAGTAGGGAGTTTATTTGTTATTCTCAGATCATGCCCCTGAGAGATAGCATTTGTGGAGAGACAGTTTCAAGAATAAAGTAGCTGTCTGGCAACATTTCCCACCCTTTCCACTCAGTGTAAACACAGAATCATCTCTGGGAAACATCACTGTGGCACACTGAGTGCCTAATTTGCTACACTAAGCCCCACCCCTCTGTGTTCCAGTAGGACTGCCTTTATCAGTCACACTTTCCTCTGTTCCACTTTGGAGGACCCTTCCCACAGAAGACCAGCACAAACCCCTGCCTGCACCATATCTACCTACCAAAGAGTTTTTCAGGGCCTCAGTTCTGTCAGAGGTGGTGTCAGGTCTCATATTCAGGCCAAGGACCAAATACACACATGAAAGGACCAAATACCACAGCATGAAAGCAGAGCCTCTGTAAGCAACTGGTCTGAAAGAAAGAGAAGCAAGAACACAACAGCAGAGGTTATGCAACACACATTCTGGAGATACTCCCTAAGATGCCAAGCCCTGGGTACTATATGACCTCTTCTTCATCAGGCCATTATTTTGAGTATCAGGAGATGTAACTGGCTTTTCTAACACAGAGAAATAAGCAGAGAATTAGAAAAAATCAGGACAGAAGAATTTACCCAAATGAAAGAACAAGATAACATCATAGCCAGAGATCTAAGCAAATCATATATAAGAAACATGTCTGATAGAGAATTTAAAATAAATATAGGGGATCCAGAAGAAGAAGAAAGAGAAAACGGAGCAGAAATCTTATTTGAAAAAATAATAGTTGAAAACATCCCTAATCTGGGGTGGGATAAAGGCATCCAGATCTGAAAGGCACAGAGAAATCCCAACAAAATCAACAGAAGCAGGCCCACACGAAGACATATTGTAACAAAATTTTCAACATACACTGATAAAGAAAAAAATCTTAATAGCAGAAAAACAAAACTTAACTTACAAGGGAAAACCCATAAGGCTAGCAGGAAATTTTTCAATAGAAATTTAGCAAGACAGAGGGGAGTGGCTTGATATTTTCAAAGTGCTGAATGGGAGAAAACTGTAGCCACAGACACACTATCTAGCAAGCTCTCATTCAGAATACAAGAAGACATAAAGAGTCTAACAGGAAAAATAAAAACCAAAGGAGTTCATGATCACTAACCCAGCTGAACAAGAAATATTAAAGGGGAATCTTGAGTAGAAAGGACAGACCAAAAGTTACCAGGTAAAGACAGGAAACACAAAAGCAGTAAAAATGAATATTTCTGTAAAAAGTCAGTTAAGGGGGCGCCTGGGTGGCTCAGTGGATTAAGCTGCTGCCTTCGGGCCAGGTCATGATCTCAGGGTCCTGGGATCGAGTCCCACATCGGGCTCTCTGCTCGGCGGGGAGCCTGCTTCCTCCTCTCTCTCTGCCTGCCTCTCTGCCTACTTGTGATCTCTCTCTGTCAAATAAATAAATAAAAATCTTTAAAAAAAAAAAAAAGTCAGTTAAGGAACTCACACACACACAAACACAAAACAGATATAAAATATGATAACATATACCTAAAACGTGAGAAGAGGAGAAAAGAATAAGTTCAAATTTAAATCACCACCAATTTAGTATAGACTGATACATGCAGAAGAGGTTATATAAAACCCTAATGGTAATCATATATCAAAACCCACTAATAAACAAGCAAGGAATAAAGAGAAAGAAATGAAAATATGTCAATAAAGAAAATCAACAAAACATGAAAGGCAAGAAAAGATCAGATAAAATCTCCAGAGACAACCACAAAACAAGTAATAAAATAGCAATAAATACATATCTATCAATAATTACTTTGAATGTAAACGGACAAAAATCTCCAATCAAGACACTCATAGGGTGTCAAAGTGGACCAAAAGAACAAGACCTATCAACATGTTACCTATAATAGACTCATTTTAGAGGGGTACCTGGGTGGTTCAGTCAGTTAAGTGTCTGACTCTCAAGAGTGGCTTATGTCATGATCTCAGGGTTCTGGCATCAATCCTTGCGTTGGGTTCTGTACTCAGCACAGAATCTGCTTGAGATTCTCTTTCTCTCCCTCTACCCTTCCACTCATGCTCTCTCTCTAAAATAAATAAACCAATTTTTTTTAAGGCACATAGAATATCAGAGTGGATAAAAAGAATAAGACCCATGGATAAGCTACCTACAATAGACTCATTTTAGACATAAAAAACACCTGAGGTGTTTAAAAATTGAAAATTAAAAATAAACTTAAAATTAAAATTAAACTGAGGGGAAAGAAGTATTTACCATGTAAATGGATGTCGAAAGAAAGCCAGAGTAGAAATACTTATATTGGAGAAACAAGATTTAAAACAGGCTAACAAGTGAGAAATAAGGGTACCTTATAATAGCAAAGGGGACAATCCAACAAGAAGACGTAACAAGTATAAATATTTATGCACCCAACATGGGAGTACCCAAATATATAAAACAATTAATAACAAACTTAAAGAAACTAATTGATAATAATACAATAATAGTAGGGGCTTTAACACCTATTTACATATGGACAGATCATCTAAACAGAATATATCTTTGAATGACACACTGGAACAGATGGACTTAACAGATATATTGAAAACACTTCATCCTAAAAAGCAGAATATACATTCATTTCAAGTTTTCAAACCCACATGGAACATTTTCTGGAATAGATCACACATTAGGCCACAAAACAGGCCTCAACAAATACAAGAAGACTGAAGTCATAACATGCACCTTTTCTGACCACAATGCTATGAAAGTAGAAGTTGACAGGAAAAAATCTGGAGTGACCACAAATACATGGAGCTGAAATAACATGCTACTAAATAATGCATGGGTCAAATAAGAAATAAAAGAAGAAACAAAAAAAATGTCATGGAAACAAATGAAAATGAAAGCAGAATGGTATCAAACCTTTGGGATACATCAAAAATGGTCCAAAGAGAGAAGTATATAGCAATATAGGCTTACCTCAGGAAGCGAGAAAAATCTGGCATATCAGGATGGCTCGGCATGTTAAGTGTTGCACCCTTGATTTCAGCTCTGGTCATGATCTCACAGTTGTGAGTTTGAGTCCCACATCATGCTTCTCACTCTGTAGACTCTGCTTGAGATTGTCTTCCTTTCCCTCTCCTTCTTCTTCTGCCCCTCTCCCTGGTTTCTCTCTCTCAAATAAATAAAAAAATTAAAAATAAAGAAGTAATAAAAACCTAAAATAAACAGCCTACCTTACACCTTAAAAACTACATAAAGAACAACAAATGAGGCCTAAAGCCAACAGAAGGAAGGAAATAATAAAGATTAGAGAAGAAATAAATAATACAGAAACAAAAAAAAAACCCCGAAACAATAAAACAGATCAATAAACTGAGGAGCCATTTCTTTGAAAAAAAAAAAAAAAAAGAATAAAATTGACAATCTTCTACCCAGGCTTATCAAAAATAAAAGTAAAAAGACCCAAAACACTCACAAATGTGGGAAGAGAAATAAGAAACTACTCCACATAAATAGAGTTATAAGAGAATATTGTGAAAAACTATATAACACCATCTGGACAATTTAAAATAAATGAATAATTCCTAGAAATATATAAAATACCAAAACTGAAATAGGAGGAAATAGAAAACTTGAACAGATCAATAACCTGCAAAGAAATTGAATCAGTAATAAAAAAAAAAAAGTCACAAGCAACAAGAGCCCAGGGCCACATGGCTTCACAGGTGAATTCTACCAAACTATTAAACAAGAGTTAACAATTATTCTTAAACTATCCTCCCCACCAAAGGGGGGGGGGGAAGAAAAAGGAAAAAAGAAAAAAGAAGAAAGAAAAAATGAAAGGAAAACTTCCAAATTCTTTCTATGAGCCCAGCATCACCATGGCACCCAAACCAGATAAAGATATAACGAAGGAAGAGATCTACAGACCCATAACCCTGTTGAGCATAGACACAAAAATCCCCAACAAATTACTAGCAAACTGAATCCAAAAATATATTTTAAAATTATACAATTAAAATTGTATGATCAAGTGGGATTTATTCTTGGATTGCAAGAGCATTTCAATTTTTGCAAATAAATCAGTGTGATACATCACAGTACTAAAAGAAATAAGAACCAAATGATCATTTCAATAGATACAAAACAGAGGGGGAGAGGCAAGGTGGTGGAGGAGTAAGAGACCCTATTTCAAGTGGTACCATTTATTTAGCTGACAATCTACAAACCATTCTGAACACCCTCAAAATCAGACTGGAATGTAAGAATATATATATCTGTATCTCTAAAGCAGAAAATCTCTGGCAGTCACCAGGTATAGAGGGCACAGCTGTGATTCTGTGGGCAGATATTGGAAGATAATCAGAAGGGGGAGGGAGCTGCCATTAGCTGGCTCTGGAAAGGTGATATAACACCAGAGTGAAAAAGTGTCCCAAGCTCTAGACCAAGCATAGACTCACAGACTAGTAGCAGCAGGGAAAGGACTATAATGCATCCCCTAGACAGGATCTAGGAGGTGAGGCTTACAGTTTTAGAAGCACAAAGGGCAGAGACATGCCCGGCCTTGGGATTGACCTTTGAGAGAATTGTTGTTGGGCACACCATGTGGGAGGCTATAGTTTTTAGCACCTCAGATAGAAATGGAGACTATGTATCCCAGAGAGCTCAGTGAAGAGCAGACTATAATTTCTCTTCTCTGGGTCAGAGGTTTGGGTGTGGTCATTTCTGCTATGATTCTGAAGAGATGGAAGAAATGTGGACAGCTGCCAGAGAACAAAAGCTCAAAAAACTGTTTCTACTGAGTTGATGCCTCCACTCATCAGGGGCCAGGGTAACTGCCCAAGCACGGTTGTGTGAGTAACAGAACAATAGGCTCCTCCACCGGAAGGCAGGCTGGAAAAACAACAGGATGACAACCCTAGGGTTCCTATAAAATGGGTGCACCTTGGGTTGTGATTAATACATCAGACTCTGTACATCTCCTCAACCACCTGTCTACAGAATGACTAAGAGGAGGAATCCCCAACAAAGGAAAGAATCAGAGACCGTGGCCTCTGCCACAGACCAAATGGATATGAATATAAGTAAGATGTCAGAGATAGACTTCAGAGTAGCAATTATGAAGTCTATACCTAAGCTTGAGAAAAGTATTAACAAAAATATAGAATCTCTAAGGGCAGAAATGAGATCTGATCCAGCCAAACTTTAAAATGTTATGAATGAAATGCAGTCTAAACTGGATGCCCTGGCAGCCGGGGTAAATGAGGCAGAAGAACAAATTAGTGAGGTAGAAGATAAGACAATAGAAAAGTAGGAAGCTGAGGAGGCCTCTGATAAACACCGAAACGCCTAAGAGATCAGACTGAGAGAGATTACTGATGCCATGAAACATTCAATGTCAGAATTACTGGGATACCTGAGGGGTAAAGTGAGAGAGAGAGGATTAGAAGATATATTTGAGCAAATTGTAGCTGAGAAATTCCCTATTCTGGGAAAGAGAACAAACATTCATGTCCAAAAGGCAGAGAAGACCCTTCCCAAGATCAAAACCCAGATATATAATAGTAAAACTAAAAAATCTTAGAATCAAGGACACAATCCTGAAAGAAGCTAAGGGAAAGAGATTTCTTATATATGGAGGAAGGAACATCAAATAACATCAGACCTGTCTACAGAGACCTGGCAAGTCAGAAAGGGTTGGAAAGACATATTCAGGGTACCAAATGAGAAGAACATGCAGCAAAGGACACTTTATCCAGCAAGGGTGTCATTCAGAATGGTTGAAGAGACAAGGAGTTTCCATGACCAGCATAAACTGAAAGAATCTGTGACCACCAAGCCAACAATGAAAGAAATATTAAGGGGAGTTTATATCAAAGAAGAGAGACCCCAAGAGTAATATAGGCCAGAAATTAACAGAGACAGTCTATAGAAACTGGGGCTTCACAGGAAACACGATAGTACTAAAATCATATCTTTCAATAGTCACTCTCAATGTGAATGGCCTAAATGCTCCAAAGAAATGGCACAGAGTTCCAGATTGGATAAAAAGACCTGGCCCCTCCATATGCTGTCTGTAAGAGATTAATTTTGAACCTAAAGATACATCCAGAATGAAAGTAAGGGGATAGAGAGCAATTTTTCATGCCAGTGGACCTCAAAAGAAAGCTGGGGTAGCAATTGTCATATAAGACAAATTAGATTTTAAGCTGAAGACTGTAGTAAGAGATATAGAAGGAGGCTATATGATTATTAAAGGGTCTATTCAACAAGAATATCTAACAACTGTAAATATCTATGGCCTCAACATGGGAGAAGCCAACCATATAAACGAACTGTTAAACAAAAGAAAGAAACATATCATTAATAATACTTTAATAGTAGGAGACCCCAACACTCCATTCTCAGCAACAAACAGATCATCTAAGCAGAAGAGCTACAAAGAAACAAGCGCTTTGAATGACACATTGAACCAGATGGACTTTGTAGATATATATACAACATTCCACCCTAAAACAACAGAATATTCATTCATTTTAAATGTACATGAAACTTTGTCCAGAATAGACCACATACTGGGTCACAAATCAGCTCTCAACCCATATCGAAAGACTGAGATTTTTCTCTGCATATTTTCAGATGTCAATGCATTGAAACTGGAACTCAATTAAAAGAATAAATTTAGGGGACACCTGGGTGGCTCAGTTGGTTAAGCAGCTGCCTTCAGCTCAGGTCATGATCCCAGCATCCACATTGGGCTCCTTGCTCAGCAGGGAGCCTGCTTCTCCCTCTGCCTCTGCCTGCCATTCTGTCTGCCTGTGCTTGTTCTCCCCACCCCCTCTCTCTGATTAAAAAAAAAAGAAGAAAAAGAACAAATTTGGAAGAAGTTCAAACACTTGGAAACTAAAGACCATCCTGCTTAAGAATGCTTGGGTCCACCAGAAAATCAAAGAACAAAAAACAGAAAAGAACAGAAAGAAAATCAAAGAACAATTCATGGAAACCAATGAGAAAGAAAACACATTGGTCCAAAACCTATGGGATACTGCAAAGGCAATCCTAAGGGGAAAACACATAGCCATTCAAGCTTCTCTCAAAAATGTAAAAAATTTCTGAATACACCTAAAGGAACTGGAAAAAGAATAGCATATAAAACCTAAATCAAGCAGGAGAACAGAAATAAAGATTAGAGCAGAGATCCATAAAATAGAAACCAGAAAAACAGTAGAGTAGATCAACAAAACTAGAAGCTGTTTCTTAGAAAGAATTATAAGAATGGCAAACCTCTGGCCAGATTTATCCAAAGGAAAAAAAACAAAGGACCTAAATTAATAAAATTATGAATGAAAGTGGAGAGATCATAACTAATACCAAGGAAATAGAAGCAATTATTAAAAATTATTATCAGCGATTCTTCTTCTACCCACTTAAGCCCCCATGTTGCATCACCACTTCCTCATATCAGGGAGATCATATGATAGTTGTCTTTCTCTGCTTGACTTATTTCGCTAAGCATGATACGCTCTAGTTCCATCCACGTCGTCGCAAATGGCAAGATTTCATTTCTTTTGATGGCTGCATAGTATTCCACTGTGTATCAGTGAAACAAGATGGAATTGGGAGGGAAACAAACCATAAGTGACTCTTAATCGCAAAAAACAAACTGAGGGTAGCTAGGGGGAGGGGGGTGGGGAGAAGGGGGTGGGATTATGGACATTGGGGAGGGTATGTGCTTGGTGAGTGCTGTGAAGAGTGTAAACCTGGTGATTCACAGACCTGTACCCCTGGGGATAAAAATATATGTTTATAAAAAATAAAAAATTTTAAAAAATGTAAAAAAAATTATTATCAGCAACTATATTCCAATAAATTAAGCAACTTTAAAGAAATGTATGACTTCCTAGAAACTTATAAACTTCCAAGACTGAGACAGGAAGAAATTGACGATATGAATTGACCAATAACCAGCAACAAAACTGAAGGAGTAATCAAAAACTTGCCAAACAAACAAGAGTCTAGGGCCAAATCAATTCCCAGGAGAATTCTACCAAACATTTAAAGAAGAAATAATACCTATTATTCTAAAACTGTTTCAAAAAACAGAAACAGAAGGAAAACTTCTAAACTTGTTCTATAAAGCCAGCATTACCCTGATCCCATCAAAAAGGAGAATCACAAACAAATATTCCTGATGAGCATGGATGCCAAAATATACAACAACAACAACATCCTAGCCAGTAGGATCCAAAAGTACATAAAGAGGATTTTCCATCTCAACCAGGTGGGAATTTTTCCTGGGATGCAAGGGTGGTTCAACATTTGCAAATCAATCAATGTGATAGTACACATTAATAATAGAAAAGACAAGAACCATATGATCCTTTCAATCAATGCAGAAAAAGTATTTGACAAAATACAGCATCATTTCCTGATTAAAACATTTCAGACTGTAGGGTTAGAGGGGGACTTTCCTGAATTTCATAAAGACCACCTATGAAAAGCCCACAGCAAATATCATTCTCAATGGGGAAAAACAGAACTTTTCCCTTACGATCAGTAACAGGAAGGGATGCCCACTCTCACCACTATTGTTCAACACAGTACTAGAAGTCCAAGCATCAGCAATCAGACAACAAGAAGAAATAAAAGGTATTCAAATTGGCAAAGAAGTCAAATTCTCTCTCTTCACAGAACACATGATACTTGGAAAACCCAAAAGATTCCACCCTCAAATTACTAGAAATTAGAGCAATTCAGTAAAGTGGGAGGATACAAAATCAATGCACAAGAACCAGTTGCTTTTCTATACAATAAGAATGTAATTGTAGAAAGAGGAATGGAGGAATAGATTCCATTTACAGTAGCACCTAAAACATAAGATACCTAGAAATAAACCTAACCAAAGAAATAAAGGATCTATATTCTAGAAACTACAGAATACTTATGAAAGAAATTAAGGAAGACTCAAAAAGATGGAAAAACATTCCATGCTCATGGATTTTAAGAACAAACATTATTAAAATGTCTACACTGCCCAAAGCAATCTTCACTTTCAGTGCCATCCCTATTAAATTACCATTGGCATTTTTAGGGTTGGAACAAACAATCCTAAAACTTCTATGCAACCAGAAAAGACTGAATCACCAAGGAAATGTTGAAAATGAAAAACAAAGCTGGGAATATCATGTTGCCTGATTTCATGCTATATTACAAAGCTTTGATCACTGACACAGCATGGTACTGGCACAAAAACAGACACATATAGCTGTTCAATTTTCCCAACACCATTTACTAAAGAGACTGTCGTTTTTCCATTGGATATCTTTTCCTGATATGTCGAAGATTAGTTGACCACAGAGTTGAGGGTCCTTATCTGAAGACTCTATGCTGTTCCAATGATCTATGTGTCTGTTTTTGTGCCAGTACCATGCTGTGTCAGTGATCAAAGCTTTGTAATATAGCATGAAATCAGGCAACATGAGACTATGGACCCTAGGGAACAATCTGAGGGTTTCAGAGGGGAAGGGGGTGGAAGATGGGTAACCAAGTGATGGGTATTATGGAGGTACAGGTGGTAATGAGTACTGCATGTTATATGCAACTAATGAATCATTGAGCTCTACATCAAAAGCTAATGTTGTACTGTATGAAGGCTACCATAACATAATACAATAAATAACAAAATTTAAAAAGATATGTTTTTGTCTATGACAAAAAGTAGATGCTGAACAGCATTTAACAAAGTACAACAGCCATTCATTAAAAAATCTCTCAGGAAAATAGGTTTAGAGTGAAACATCTCAGCCTAATAAAGGCCTTATATGAAAACCCCACAGCTAATGTCAGCCTAAATGGAGAAACACTGAAAGCTTTTCCTCTACAGTCAAGAACAAGTTAGGAATATTCACTCTCATCATTTTGTTTCAACATAGTACTAGAATTCCTAGCCACAGCAGAAAAAAATAAAAAGAACAGAAAGAAATAAAAGGCATCCAAATTGGCTATGAAGAAACAAAATTTTCCATATTTGCAATGACATTATACTATATTTAGAAAACATGAACACTCTACCAAACAAACTGCCAGAACTGATAAATTCAGTAAAGTCACAGAATAGAAAATGAACATACAGAAATTGGCTGCATTTTTATACACCAATAATGAAGCAACAGAAAGAGAAATTAAGAAAACAGTCTCTTTTACAATTGCACCAAAACCAATAAGATACCCAGGAAGAAACCTAACCAAAGCTTTGTAAGACACAAACTCTGAAAACTGAAAAGCACCCAGGAAGTAAACTGAAGATGACATAAATAAATGGAAAGAAATTCCATCTTCATAGACTGGAAGAACAAATGCTTAAATGTCTATACTATCCAGAGCAATCTACACATGTAATGCAACTACTTTCAAAAAAAAACAGTCCATTTCACAGAATTAAAACAAAGAATCCTAAAATTTGTATGAAACCACAGAAGACTCTGAATAGCCAAAGCAATCCTGAAAAAGAAAAGCAAAGCTGGAGGCATCACAATTCCAGACTTCAATTTAAATTACAAAGCTGTAGTGATCAAAACAATATGGTACTGACATAAAATAGACACATAGATAAATGGAACAGAATAGAAAATCCAGAAATGGACCCAGATCTATATGGCCAATTAGTCTTTGAGGAAGCAGCAAATAATATCCAATCAGAAAAATTGTCTTCAACAAATAGTGTAAGAAAAACTGTACAGGAACATGCAAAATAATGAAACAACCAGTTTCTTACCCCATGGACAAAAACAAATTCAAAATGAAAGAAAGACCAAAATGAAACCATAAAAATCCTAGAGAAGAACACAGGCACTAATCTCTTTGACATTAGCCATAGCAATTTTTTTTCTAGATATGTCTCCTGAGGCAAAGGGAAAAAAAATCAACTATTGGGACTTCATCAAGATAAAAACTTTTGCAGGATAATGGAAACAATCAACAAATCTCAAAGTCAGCTGACAGAATGGGAGAAGATTTGCAAATGCCACATCTGATAAAGGGTTAATATCCAAAATATATAAAGAATCTATACAACTCATCACTCAAAAGGGAATAATTCCATTAAAAATGGGCACAAGACATGAGTAGAGATTTTTCCATAGAAAACATATAAATGACCAACATTCATATGAAAAGATGTTCAATGTAAGGGCCTATTTAGCCAGAGCGATTCCATCTGGTTAAACAGTGATTTTGTTGTTTACGAAGTAAAACTTAAACTGCCCCCCCCAGGGGACTTACTTAAAAGCAAGTCTGGGAAGCCAGTCCCAGGTAACAAAGCCCAAATACAAGGGCGGGTCAGGCCAGGTGGAAACATCCAGTCAGTGGGGCATGCAAACTGTCTCCCTAGCTACCAAGGAGTATGGGCCCTGCCTTTTGGGCGCCTTTTGGGCACCAATTCTGACCAAGGTGATAGGCTTGTTCAAATATCTACTATAGGGTAAACTGTGATTCAATTGGCCACTTGTGTGTGACATAGCATGACAGGGCAGCTTTCTCTGTGTGTTGCAATCTCATTGGCCACCTGTGTGTGGTCAGGCTCAACCACGTGGCCTTTGCCCTTTAAAAGTTAGTTGGCAATGCAGGGAGGGGTCGCCCTCTCTGTAAGAGGTTTGATTCCGATGCTTGGCACAAAATAAAGCTTTGCTTGACCTTTGCTTTGTATCAGTCTTGCTCCTTTGATTATGGACCTAAAACTCAACATCCTGCATCATCAAGGAAGTACAAATCGAAACCTGATGAGATAACATCTCACACCTGTCAAAATGACTAAAATTAACAATACAAGAAAAAAACAGATGTTGACAAAGATGTGGAGAAAGGGGAACCCTCTTATGCTGTTGATGGGAATGCAAACTGGGGAAGCCACGTTGTAAAAGAGTTGGGAGGTTCTTCAAAAAGTGAAAAATAGAACTACCCTGTGATCCAGGAATTGCACTATTATATATTTACCCAAGGATACAAAAATACAGATTTAAAGGGGTACATACATACCAATGTTTATAGCAGCATTATCAATAATAATCAAACTATGGAGAGAGCCCCAATGTCTGTCCACTGATGAATAGATAAAGAAAAGGTTATATATGTGATATTTTTGGATATTATACAGTAATTATATTATATATAATAGTAATTATATATATGTTTTATACACACATATACATACATATATAAATACATACTGGAGTATTACTCAGCCATAAAAAAGAATGGAATCTTGCCATTTGCAACGATGTGGCTGGAACTAGAGTATATTATGCTAAGCCAAAACTTAGTCAAAAAGGACAAATACCATGGGATTTCATTCACATGTGGAATTTAAGAAACAAAACAGATGAATATATGTGAGGGAGGAAAAGAGAGAGAGAGGGAAATAAAGTATAAGAGGCTTAAGGATAGAGAACAAACTGAGAGTTGTTGGAGCAAGGTGGATAGGGTATGCATAAATAGGTAATGGGGATTAAGAAGTGCACTTGTGGTGATCATAGGGTGATGTACAGAAATGTTTAATTACTATATTGTACACCAGAAACTAATATAATGGTATATGTTAACTAACTGGAATTCAAATAAAACAAAAAAAGGTAAGAAGATGAGGGTTGCTTGGGTGGTTCAGTCAGTTCGGTTGTCTACCTTTGGCTCAAGTTACGATGCAAGGGGCCTGGGGTCAATCTTTGCATTGGGCTTCCTGCTCAGTGAGGAGTCTGTTTCTCTTTCTGCCCCTTCCCTTGCTTGTGCTCCCTCTGTCCCTTTCTCTCTCTCTCTCTCTCTCTCAAATAAATAAAATCTTTAAATAAAATAAAATAGAAAGTTGAGGGGCAAAAAAAAAAAATCAAGTATTATCGAGATTGATCTTCTCTATAGTGTCACTGGTGTGACAGTTTTTCACCCTTCTCTGAGATACTGTCTCCACCCCATTGTGGACAATGTTTGACCTTCCTACCTTCTTTGATGTGGTCTTTTCTCTACCTTTGGTTGTGTTTGTTCTGCTAGTCTTGGTTATTTACACTAATGGGAGTGTTATCAAGTTGTGTAAGTGGGACAAGGTGAGCTTAGATTACCCCTACTCTGCCATCTTCCTAGCAGCCAATGCAAGCATTTTAAATTCTCATTGGAGGGCTAGACTTTGAGTTTCCTTAAAGACCTTGGGAATTTTAGGTATGTTCTCATCCCCCTATGAATGTTTTTGGGTATATTATAGGTGTTCAATAAGTGTTTATAGAATTAATTGACAAACTGTTTATTTGTGCAGAAACAAATTCCTCTCAATCAGTTTTTCAGGGAACAAAGACAAAGCAAATTAAAAGCATCTGCATTTTTCAAAGATTTATTTATTTATTTGAGAAAGAGAGACTGGGAGAAGGGCAGAGGGAGAGAATCTCAAACAGACTCCTGGTTGAGCATGGAGCCTGAAGTGGGGCTGAATCTCTATACCCTGAGATCACAACCAGAACCCAAATCAAGTGTTGGAGGCTTAACCAACTGAGCTACCCAGATGCCCCCGAAGTTAATGCATTTTAGGACTTATCACCTGGGTAGTAATTAAATAAACTTAATTCTAAAATAAATTCCTAAAGCACAAATTAATTGCTTCATACACATATGAGAATGTTCCAACATTCCATTAGAAACTATAACTCAGTTTTAAAAATGACTTTGAAGTTATTTAAAGATAAAAGAAAAAAATTGTAAGCCAATGCTGAAAATTTGAAAAACAGGTGTAATTGTTTTGAAAGCTCATGACAAATTGTAAGGAGTGTAAAAACAAGATCTCAATAGTTTAATTTCACTAGAAATATGTGAGAGGGCTGAAGCAGATTAGCTTGTTCTGGTCTAATTAAAATACCGATAAAGGTAGCTCAACTGTTTCTTTTTAACAAATGTAATATTGCCACACTACAAATTTCTTTGCCCAGTAATTTTATTATTTAATGGCACCCAAGAGTAACTAATATTATTTAAATGAGGCTAGAAGTTTGCCTCTCCCACCCCACCCCCAAATAAGTGAACAACTTTAATTTCTTAAACTGGTTTTCAAGGATGAGGTATTTTTCAGCCTTTTAAATTTGTGAGAGCAGGGGCAGGTTGGTTTCAGATAAAGATGTATTAGGGGACAGGCTTATACAAATTAGAGGAAAAATGATGATCTTAACTATCCAATTTTTATGTGTCTAATGCATTATATGGACAGATTAGCTTTTGATTATTAGATAAACTATTCCTGAGCTTTTTTCCTTCTTTCTTCCTTGTCTACTCTCATAATTAAGTGATAGAATGTCTCTCTAATGACATTCCTTCTAATTGAAATAAAAATCTCAACATGTGTTTAAGAAAAAAAATCCTTTCAAACAGGGGTCATGACTTATGTATCAATGTACCAGTGAGCACAGTGTCTTTCAAGTACTAGATTTTAAATAAATACCTGAATAGATAAATGATGCACTTTTTCCTTTAATGACACCATTGCTCAGCTCAACATACAGTGAGTGTCTTCCTAGGCTTAAAATATAGTAATTGTTGATTCCCCCTTGTCCTTCAACCCCCAAATCAATTAGACACAAAGATCAGTTGTTACTTCTTTTTAAACATCTCTCAAATATATTTCTTCTTATTGTAACCACCAACCTGATCTGCCATTGTTCTCAGGGACACAATGAAGGGTCTCTCCCTGTTCTTCCATATCTCCTCTGTACACACCTTGCCAAATCTGTTTATTTACACCCAATAGGTAATAGGATTTGGGGAATTCTTTCTTCTCAGAACATTGGTCACTGTTTTCTTATGTTGCTGATATGGAATTACTCCTCTATGATTGCTTATGACACTTTTAATTAAAAAAATTTTTGTAGAATATTCATCTTTTCCATCCCCCTCTGCTTAAATTAAATTTGAGTATCAAGCCTGCAATTGAACCTTTCTTCTAATTTGTTTTATTATTAAAAAGATGACTCCAAGTCTATTTACTCACTTCCAAATGTTGTAATGGCCTTTTTATCTGTCTATCTACCTATCACCTATTTATATCTATTCATCTCTTTATGTCTCCTACTCATTTCCCCCAAAGAAAAATTGAAAGCAATTTATAATAAAAATAATTCTAAAATATGACAGTTAAAATAAATGTTGAATTAGCAGTAAAAAGCAGTATAAATTAGGAGAAAAAAATGCCTACCATTTCAAGAGTTTTAGATGTCTGCTGAGATCCATTTATGGATTCAAGATTAAGATATCCATCAGAATCCTAGAGGAGAACATAGGCAGTAATCTCTTCGATATCAGCCACAGCAACTTCTTTCAAGATATGTCTCCAAAGGCAAAGGAAACAAAAGCGAAGATGAACTTTTGGGACTTCATCAAAATCCAAAGCTTCTGCACAGCAAAGGAAACAGTCAAGAAAACAAAGAGGCAACCCATGGAATGGGAGAAGGTATTTGCAAATGACAGTACAGACAAAATGTTGATATCCAGGATCTATAATGAACTCCTCAAACTCAAAACACACAAAACAGAAAATCATATCAAAAAATGGGCAGAAGATATGGACAGACACTTCTCCAATAAAGACATACAAATGGCTCGCAGTCACATGAAAAAATGTTCATCATCACTAGCCATCAGGGAGATTCAAATTAAAACTACCTTGAGATATCACCTTACACCAGTTAGAATGGCCCAAATTAGCAAGACAGGAAAAAACATGTGTTGGAGAGGATGTGGAGAAAGGGGAACCCTCTTATACTGTTGGTGGGAATGCAAGTTGGTGCAGCTTCTTTGGAGAGCAGTGTGGAGATTCCTCAATAAATTAAAAATAGAACTTCCCTATGACCCTGCCATTGCACTACTGGGTATTTACCCCAAAGATACAGATGTTGTGAAAAGAAGGGCCATCTGTACCCCAATGTTTATAGCAGCAATGGCCATGGTCGCCAAACTGTGGAAAGAACCAAGATGCCCTTCAACGGATGAATGGATAAGGAGGATGTGGTCCATATACACTATGGAGTATTATGCCTCCATCAGAAAGGACAAATACCCAACTTTTGTAGCAACATGGACGGGACTGGAAGAGATTATGCTGAGTGAAGTGGGTCAGGCAGAGAGGGTCAGTTATCGTATGGTTTCACTTACTTGTGGAGCATAACAAAAAGCATGGAGGACATGGGGAGTTAGAGAGAAGGGTGTTGGGGTAAATTGGAGGGTGAGGTGAATCATGAGAGACTGTGGACTCTGAAAAACAATCTGAGGGGTTTGAAGTGGCGGGGGGATGGGAGGTTGGGGTACCAGGTGGTGGGTATTATAGAGGGCACAGGTTGCATGGAGCACTGGTGTGGTGAAAAAATAATGATACTGTTATGCTGAAAATAAATAAATGAAAATAATGATCTGATTTTTGGGAAGAACAGAAGGTAATTGTGGTAGGGACATGGAACAAGGAATTTGAAACAGTAAGTTCAGCTCTGAATGTTCTAGAGTGGGGAAAAGATAAATATTGTTGTCTGCTCTTTCTCATTGCCAGGCAGCACTACTATATGATCAACATACTACTCTTTAAAGCAGCTGAACTTCTATCTCTTTTCTGCCTTTTGGCTAAGATCAAGTGTAAGGCAGCTGATCTCCTGACTTCCTCCTTCTTAAAAAGATTTTATTTAGTTATTTTACAGAGAGAGAGAGATGGTGAGAGAGGAAACATAAGCATGGGGAGTGGGAGAGGGAGAAGCAGATTCCTGCTGAGCAGGGAGCCCAATGCAAGGCTTGATCCCAGGACCCTGGGATCATGCCTGAGCTGAAGGCAGATGCTTAATGACTGAGCCACCCAGGTGCCCCTGATTACCTCTTTTTGATGGGATGGGAATTCAGGCTATTCTTTTCCAGTAATCTATCTTCTTGGTATTCTTTCCTTCTCAACTGCAATTTTCAATTGCTTATGGCCTGTTTATGACACTTCCCAACTCCAAATTCTTATTAACTCATACGTTGATTATTATAATACTCCTAAATGGTTTCCTTGTCTTCAGACTTACTTACTCCACAATTTATTTGTATACTATCTTCAGAAGATTTTGAGAGATAATGTATTTGGTCGGGGCCATCTCTAGTCCATCTAATTCCTTTATAAAATTATTTTAAAATGCCCTTTCAGTCTAATATTTTCTTCTAGTTAAAAGACTTGCAATTTGTCAGTTAGAAAATTACACATCGTCCTAAAGGTGAATCAACACTGTGCTTAGGATTACTGTTTGTCTTGGATTTCAGTTCCCATGCACATCTGGTATATTCACTCTTCTGCACTGCACAATTATATGGAGTGTTTCTTCCTTTCTTTACATTATTCCTCTATGCTAAACATTTATTGAGGCCCCATTGCCCCGTGGCTTATGGAAAACATAATCATTTGTTTTCTTCCATATAGAATGGTCCAAAATAATCTGGAAAGGAAAAGAGCCAAAAGCAAATAAGGTCCCAGGCAGATACTTAAAATCTTGCTCTCTCAAACTATAACTGTATCAATAGTAAAAGTAACATTCTGGGAGGAATCAATGAGACTTATTGTAAAAATATTACCCACTTTCTGGTTTCAAAGCATTGCTTTTTATGAATTTAATGATGTTTTCAGACCAAACACTGTTGAATGGCTATTAGTGAATCCTTCTAATGGGACCAATGTCAAGGTCATAAAATGTTGAATGTTTGTCTTTGAAATATTTAACAGTCCTTCCTGAGCGGATTTCTCTATATTTAAATATTTTATTCCTTTTCAAACCATGCAAAAGATTGTCAAAACAGCACAATGCCAATATGGCGTTAATAATTTAATGTGGAAGTGGGTAGGAGAAAGAGATAATTGGGTGATGGGCATTAAGGAGGACTCTTGATGTAATGAGAACTGGGTGTTATATGCAAGTGATGAATCGCTAAATTATACCCCTTAAACTACTAATACAGTATATATTATTGAAATTGAATTTAAATAAAGAGTAATATAAAAGACACATGTGAAAAAGAAAAAAAAAATCATGTTGAGATTAACATTTTGATGAGCACTGGGTGTTAGAGGCAACTAACAAATCATTGAACACCAGATCAAAAACTAATGCTGTATTAGATGTTGGCTAACTGAACATAATAAAAAATAACATTTTTAATTACAAGTGTATACAGAGAGCAATACTTAATCCAAAAGAATGCCTCAAAGAAGAATTTTAGTCATCTTTACGGGACGAATTAAGCATAATCTTTCTGGTGACCTCAAATTATTCAATTTTGGTGACCCAATAAGGTTTTCCTTGATTTCTAAGGAAGGTCTTATCTTTACCACCCTTTAACACTTGAAACAGACAATAGGGCACAGCATAGCAAGGAGATCTAAATACTTCAGCAAGGCTTGGAAACATTTATCTTATTTAGCCAGCCTAAAAATTATATTTCAGTTATGTGCATGCATACATAAACAACAATTTTTTATAAAAAAAGATGATGATAGAGAAAAACAGATACATAAATAGTTGGAAGCTTATTTCATTTTTGTCTTATATTATTTTTCTAAGCACCATAGCACAGACACATAACTTTTCAGGACACTAATAGAAAAAAAAATTACATCCATGAGATCTATGGTGTCTGGAAGAATAGTTTCTTCTCTAAGTTTAGCAAACACCCTGATAATCTTCAGTGTGGTACGAATGAACTCCCCTAAGAAGTAGATGCCTTCAAAGACTGTGAAGCATGAAGTCATGGGAAGGAGGAACAAAACATAAAGATAGCAAGGAACATTTAGTGTTCTCTGTTAAAAATTAATCAACATCAAACTTTTTTCTGTACTGTCATTTGCAAATATCTTCTCCCATTCCGTGGATTGCCTCTTTGAACACCTCAAACTCAACACACACAAAACAGACAATCATATCAAAAAA
>NC_081575.1:61866347-61878596 GCF_022355385.1 Mustela nigripes | reverse complement strand
TACAGGAAATATTGAAAGGGGTGCTCTAAGCAAAGAGAGAGCCTAAAGGTAGTAGACCAGAAAGGAATAGAGACAATATACAGGAACAGTCACCTTACAGGCAATACAATGGCACTAAATTCATATCTCTCAATAGTTACCCTGAATGTTAATGGGCACAATGCCCCAATGCAAAGACACAGGGTATCAGAATGGATAAAAAAACAAAACCCATCTATATGTTGCCTACAAGAAACTAATTTCAGACCCGTAGACACCTCCAGATTTAAAGTGAGGGGGTGGAAAACAATTTACCATGCTAATGGACATCAGAAGAAAGCAGGGGAGGCAATCCTTATATCGAATCAATTAGATTTTAAGACAAAGACTATAATAAGAGATGAGGAAGGACATGATATCATACTCAAAGGGTCTGTCCAACAAGAAGATCTAACAATTTTAAATATCTAAGCAGGCTCTCCACTGAGCAGGATGGTGATATAGGGCTCAATCCCAGGACCCTGAGATCATGACCCGAGCTGAAGGCAGAGGTTTTAACCCACTGAGCCACCCAGGTGCCCCCATAAGATGATTTCTTACAGAATGTGTTATATATAAAGAATCTGAGATAAGTCCTGTTTGATTGGTTTCTTCTTGGAGCTAGAAACCTGCCTCAGTGTATCTCAAAAGAACACTTTTTAAAAATGTTTTATTTTGAAATAATTTTACACTTACAAGAAGTTAAAAAAGTAGTATAGAACATCCTTGTGTACCCTTTCTCCAGTTTTCTCCAATAATAAGATCTTACAAAACTATAATACATTATCAAAACCAGGAACTGAGGTTAGTATAACACTATTAACTAGACTACAAGTCTTACTTAGATTTTGCCAGTTTTTACATGCACTCATTTGTGTGTTTATGTATGTATGTATAATTCTACAAAATTTATCTCATGCATATGTTTATGTAACCACTGTGACAATAAAGATTCAGAACTATCAGCCACCACACACACAAAAAATTGCATTTCACTTTTATATCACAAATTCTGCCCATACCTAACACTCTGGCAACTACTAATATGTTCTCCATTTGTATACTTCTGTCATTTTGAGGATATTAAATAAGTGTAACCTTTTCAGATATGCTTTTTTTCACTTAGCATAATTTCTTTAAGACCTACGTAAGTTGTTGTGTGTATCAGTAGTTGGTTCATTTTTGTTGCTGAGTACCATTCAGTTGTATAGTTATAACACAGTTTGTTTTTCTATTCACCAATGAAGGGCATTTGGATTGTTACCATATTTTGGATTTTAAAAATAAAAATGGTGGGGCAGTTTGGTGGCTCAGTATGTTAGACCTTTGTCCTTGGCTCAAGTCATGGTCCCAGGGTCCTTGGATCAAGCCCAGATTCAGGCTTACTGCTCAGTGGGGAACCAGTTTCCCTTTCTCCCTCTGGCCCTCTTCCCCTGCTCATGCTGTCTCTCAAATAAATACATAAATAAAATCTTTTAAATAATTTTTATAAAATAAAAATAAAAATAAAGCTGGTGTAAAAATTCATGTGCAATTATTTTTGTGGATATATTTTGATTTTTCATCAGCATTTACCTATATTCTGTAGAGGATTTCTAGTTTATACAGTAAGTTTGTACAGTACGTTCATGTTTACTTTTGTAAACATGTCAAATTATTTTCCAGAGTAAATGTATGTATCATTTACCATTCTTAACAGCAAGGCATGATGATCCATTTCTTATTCTTAGTCAGTAGTAAACTATTGTCAGTATTCTTTTTTTTAATTTTACACATTCTAATAGTGGTATTTCACTGTGGTTTTAAATCATTTTCCTAATGGTTAACGACCTTGACTATCTTCTTGTGCTTTTATTTTTTTTAAGATTTTATTTATTTATTTATTTGACAGAGAGAGAGGGGGGGGGAACACAAGCAGGGGGATTGGGAGAGGAAGAAGCAGGCTTTCCGCTGAGCAGGGAGCTTGATGAAGGGCTCAATCCCAGGACCCTGGGATTATGACCTGAGCCAAAGGCAGATGCTTAATGACTGAGCCACTGAGGTGCCCCTTTTCATGTGTTCTTTAGTGAATTGTCTGCTTGTGTCCTTTTGCCATTCTCAAATTGAATTGTTTGTTTTCTTACCATTGAGTTTTAAGGGTACTTTACATATTTTAGACACAAGTCCTTTTTGGATATGTGGTTTACAAACATTTTTTCCAAGTTTGTGGGTTAGTTTTTTCATCCTCTTAACATAATCTTTCACATAGCAAAGTTTTGAATTTTGGTGAAGTCCAATGTATTGATTTTGCTTCTTTTTTGGAATATTCATTTCATGGTATGTTTAAGAATACTTTACCAAGTCTTAGATCCTGAAGATTTTCTCTGTTTTATCTAACGTTTTTATAGTTTTATAATTACGTATACAATCCATTTTGAGTTAGTTTTTATATAGAATGTGAGGTTAAGTTCAACATTAGTTTTTTTCTTTCTTTTTTGTTTATAGATAGGTATGTAATTGTTAAAATATCATTTGTTGAAAAATGTTCTTTCTTGAATTTTATACCAGTCAAAAAATGGGCAGAAGACATGAACAGACACTGCTCCAAAGAAGACATACAAATGACTAACAGACACATGAAAAAATGTTCAACATCACTAACCATCAGGTAGATACAAATCAAAGCCACAATGAGATACCACATTACACCAGTTAAAATGGCAAAAATTAACAAGGCAGGAAACAACAGATGTTGGCAAGGATGTAGAGAAAGTGGAACCCTGTTACACTGTTGAGAATATAAGCTTGTACAGCCACTCTGGTAAACAGTATGGAGATTTCTCAAAAAGTTAAAAATACAGTTGCCCTATGACCCAGCACTTTGACGACTAGGTATTTACTCCAGAGACACAGATATAATGAAAAGAAGGGATACCTGCACCCCAATATTCATGGCAGCAATGTCCACAATAACCAAACTGTGGAAGGAGCCGAGATGCCCTTCAGCAGATAAATGAATAAAGAAGAGGCAGTACATGTGTACAAGGAAATATTACTTAGCCATCCAAAAGGATGAACACTCACCATTTGCATGGACATGGATGGAGAGAAAGACAGCCTGTGGACTCAGAAAGAAACTGAAGGTTTTAGAGGGGTTGTGGTGGAGGAATGGGTGAGTGTTGGTGGGTATTAAGGAGGGCACATACTGCATGGAGCACTGGGTGTAGTGCATAAACAATAAATCTTGGAACACTGAAATATAAAATTAAATTAATTTTTTAATTTTATTTATTTATTTGAGAGAGAGAGAGAGAGAGAGAGAGAGAATGAGCAGTTAGGAGGAGCCGAGGGACTGAAAGAGAGAAGCAGACTCCCTACTGAGCAGGAAGCCTGATGTGGGACTTGATCCCAGGACCTGAAGATCATGACCTGAGCTGAAGACAGGTGCTTAACCAACTGAGACACTCAGGTGCTTCTGACCTTGATTTTTTTTAGCCTATAGTAAGTCCTAAAATTGGGTACTGTGGTTCTTCTGACAATTTTTGTTTTTGGTTTTCATAATTGTTTTACTTTATTTTTAAAAATTTATTTATTTTATATCTTTTCAGCGTAACAGTATTCATTGTTTTTGCAACACATCCAGTGCTCCATGCAATACATGCCCTCTTTAATACCCACCACCTGGCTGCCCCAACCTCTCACCCCCCGCCCTTCAAAACCCTTAGATTGTTTTTCAGATTCCATAGTATCTCATGGTTCACCTCCCCTTCCAATTTCCCTCAACTCCCTTCTCCTCTCCATCTCCCCATGTCCTCCATGTTATTTGTTATGCTCCACAAATAAATGAAACCGTATGATAATTGACTTTGTCTGTTTGACTTATTTCACTCAGCATAATCTCTTACAGTCCTGTTTTGGAGAGGATGTGGAGAAAGGGGAACCCTCTTACACTGTTGGTGGGAACGCAAGTTGGTGCAGCCACTTTGGAGAACAGTGTGGAGTTTCCCCAAAAAATTAAAAATAGAGTTTCTCTATGACCCTGCAATTGCACTACTGGGTATTTACCCTAAAGATACAGATGTAGTGAAAAGAAGGGCCATCTGGACCCCACTGTTTATAGCAGCAATGGCCACAGTCGCTAAACTGTGGAAAGAACAAAGATGCCCTTCAACGGACGAATGGATAAGGAAGATGTGGTCCATATACACTATGGAGTATCATGCCTCCATCAGAAAAGATGAATACCCAACTTTTGTTTTAGTTACTTTAATACTATTGTTTTTTCACAATAGTATTGTGAAATACTTATGAAATGTATTTCTATATGTACAAAAATGCATATAAGGATTTTGAAAGTAATGCTGTTAAACCTACTTAGCAATTATGGGAGAATTTTTATATTTATTTGTCGTGTTGTCTAATCAAAAACAATTTGTGTCTATCCACTTACTCAGGTCTTTGATATAGTTTATCATCTTTTAGTAGCTTTCAGCTTATAGTTCTTGTAAGATGCTATGTTATTTTATACCTAAGTATTCTTTATTTTTGAACTATTTTAAATAGTATTCATTTTAATTTCAATATAATGAACATACAGTGCTAAAATAAATTGCAGGTATACAATTGTTATGTTACTCAGTGCTCATCAAGGTAAGTGTATGCTTAATACCCTTTACAATTTCACCCATCCTTCCATGCACCTCCCCTCTGTTTTTTTTTTTATTTGTCTCTCTTTTTTTCCTTTGTTTATTTGTTTTGTTTCTTAAATTCCACATATGAGTGAAATCATATGGTATTTTTCTTTCTCTTCCTGACTTATTTTGCTTTTTCACTTAGCATTATACTCTCTAGCTCCATTCACATTATTGCAAATGCCAATATTGCATTTTTTATGACTAATATTCCAGTGTGTGTGTATGTGCATGCACGTGTGTGTGTATCCTATCTTCTTCATTCATTCATCTATCAATGGACATTTGGACTAGTTCCATAATTTGGCTATTGAAATTATACTGTAATAAACATAGAAATGCATATATCATTTTGAATTAGTGCTTCTGTGTTCTTTGGGTAAATACCCAATAGTGTGATTACTGGATCATAGGATAGGATAGTATTTGATTTTAAATCAATTGTATTTTATTTTAAATCCTTGTATTTTAAATCAATTCAACTATCATAGGATAGTTCTATTTTTAATTCTTTGAGGAATCTCCATTATGTCTTCCATGGTAGCTGCACCAGTTTGCATTCCCACCAACAGTGCGTGAGGGTTCCTTTTTCTCCACACCTCCACCAACACTTGCTGTTTCTTTCTTTTTTTTTTCTTTTTTCTTTCTTTCTTTTTTCTTTCATTCTTTCTTTGTTTTTTTTCCTTTCTTTTAGCCATTCTGACAGGTATGACATGATATTGCATTTCTCTGATGATGAATGATGAGTATCTTTTCATGTGTCTGGTGGCCATCTGTATGTCTTCTTTAGATAAATGTTCATGTTTTCTATCCATTTTTAAATTGGATTTATTATTTTTTGAGTGTTGACTTGTATAAGTTCTTGAGATATTTTGGATACTAACTCTTTATCAGACACATCATAGCTAATAACATCTTCAATTTAGTACATTGCCTTTTAGTTCTGTTGATGGTTTCCTTTGCCGTGCAGCAGCCTTTTATTTTAGTGTAATTCTAATAGTTTATTTTGCTTTTGTTTCTCTTGCCTCAGGAGACACATCTAGAAAATGTTGTTTTAAGTGATGTCAGATAAATTACTGCCTGTGCTCTTTTCTAGAATTTGTATGTTTTCAGGTATCACTGTTCGGTCTTTAGTCCACTTTGAGTTTATTTTTGTAATGTGGTGTAATAAAGTGGTCCATTTTAATTCTTTTGTATATAGCTATGCAGCTTTCCCAACACCATTTGTTGAAGAGACTTTTCCCCCCATTTTACATTCTTGCTATCTTTGTCATTGCATAATTGACCATAAAAGTTTGGGATTATTTTTGAACTCTCTATTTGTTCTATTGATCTATGTGTCTATTTTTTGCAAGTACCATACTATTTCAATTTAATATCTCTTTGTAATATAACTTGAAGTCTGAAATTGTAATACCACCAACTTTGTTTTTCTTTTTCAAGATTACTTTGGCTATTTGAGCTCTTTTGTATTTCCATCTAAATTTTAAGATTGTTCTTGTTCTGTGAAAAATGCTGTTCACGTTTTAATAGTGAATGCTTTAAAACTATAGGTTGTTTTGGGTAGTATCAACATTTTAACAGTGTTTGTTTTTCCAATCCATGAGCATGGACTATCTTTCCATTTGCTTGTATCATCTTTCAATTATTTTCATCAGTGTTTTATGTTTCAGATTACAGGTCTTTTACCTCCCTGGTTAAGTTTATTTCTAAGTATTTTATTATTTTAGGCGCAATGGTAAGTGGGATTATTAATTTCTCTTTCTGCTGCTTCATTTTTAGTGTATAGAAATGTAATGGATTTCTGTACATTTATTTTTTTTTATTCTGCTGCCTTACTGAATTCATTTACCAGCTCTAGTTTTTTTTTTTTTTTTTTTTGGATTACATTGTTTGATTTTTAGAATATTGAACCAGCCTTGTATTTTAAATCAATTCAACTTAGGCATTTAGTATCTTTCTTTAAATATGCCTGATTCCGTTTGATAATATTTTTAAAGATTTTTGCATATATATTTATGAGAGATAACATTCTGTAGTCATTTTTTTCTTTTGTATCATCTTTGTCTTCATTTAGTAACAGGGTAAAGGTAGACACCTTTACCTCTAATCATAAAATGATTAGAGAAATATATTTTTTCTCCTGTTTCTGGAAGTAATTATGTAGAATTTGTGGGGTTTTTTTAATTAAATGTTTGGTATAATTGTTTGTGAACCCATGCGGGCCTTAAGATTTATGTTTTGAACACTTTATCATATAATTTCAATTTTAAAATAGTTATAGAACTATTCAAATTGTGTATGTTACCTTGTGTGAATTTGTTCATTTGTGGTTGTTAAGGAATTGGTCCATTTCATCTAAGTTGTCAAATTTAAGTACATAAAATTGTTCTTAGTATTTCCTTATTAGCTTTTTGATGTCTACATGGCCTACAGTGACATTCTCTCTCTTTTTTTTTTAACTCCTGATACTAGTAATTTGTCTTTTATCTTTTTTGCTCCTTGTTCATGTTGCTGGCGCTTTGTCTATTACTGGTCTTTTCAGAGAACTGGGGTTTGAGTTTGGTTGGTTTTGTTAATTGCTTTTCTCTTTCTAATTTCACTGGTTTCAGTTCTTTATCATTTCATTCTTTCTGCTTACATTTTTGTTTCTTGAAGTGAAATATAATATTACTAATTTAGGATTTTTCTTCTTTTTCTAATACAGGCATTTAATACTCTCAACTTCCCTCCAAGCAGTCCTTTTATTCCATATATTTTGATACACTTTACTTTCACTTTCATCTTGTTTAGTGTGCAGTTTAATTTCCCTTGAGACTGACTTACTCTTTGACTCATGTAATAGCTAGTAATGTGCTCTCTAATTTCCAAGTGTTTGAAAAATTCCTGTTGCCTTCTAGTTTGATTTCTAGCATGTTACTGGTTATTAGCTTAATTCCTAGCTTGATTCTATTTGGGTAAGAGAATATACTCTATGATTTCAGTTTAAAAAATGTTAAAATTTCTTTATTATCCAGGATATGGAATACCTATGTGAATTTTTAATGTTTTCTTGCAAAGAATGAGTATTTGGCTTTTCTTAGATGGCAAATGCTATATATTTCTATTAGATCTTGTTGGTTGATATTGATGCTCACTTCTACATCCTTGCAGATCTTTATCTAGCATTTTTGTCAATTAGAGATAACATTAAGGCCCCCAACTATAATTTTGAATTTTTTTCTATTTTTTTTCCCTTTCAGTCATATAAATTTTGCTTCATGTATTTTAAAGCTCAATTTGTTTTGGTTACATGCACATTAAAATTTCAACATATTCTTGGGGGGTAAACATTTTTCATCATTACCAAATATCCCTTCTTTCTCCTACTAATTTTGTTTGCTCTTTTGTCTACTTTATTTCATATTACTGTGCCCAGTTCTACTTCTTTTGGTTGAAGTTTGCATGGTATGTTTTATTCCATCCTTTTTATTACAACCTGCCTTGCCATTATGTTTAAAACTACTCTCTTATAGACATGATAGATTTGAATGTGGTAAGCAGAATAATGAGCTCCCAAAGTTGTATGCTTCTTGATCTCCAGGACTTCTGAATATGTTATGGTACATGACAAGGGGAAATTAAGGTAATCCTGGATTATCTAAACAGACTGACTGTAGGGTCTTCCTAAATTGAAAAAGGAAGGAGAGAAAAAAAAACAGAAAGATGGTAGTGTGAGAAGGACTTGACTAGCCATTGCTAGCTTTGAAAATGGAAGGGGACCAAGAACCATGGAATGCAGATAGCCTCTAAAAGATGGAAGAGGCAAGAAAATCTATTTTCTCCTATAGACTTCAGGAAAGAACAGAGCCCTGCCAACAACTTTATTTTAACCCACTGAAACACATTTTAAACTTCTGAATTTGAGAACTGTGAGATAATAATTTTTATTCTTTGAAGTCACTAAATTTGTGGCAAATTTTTACAACAGAAATACAAACTAATTCATTTGGCAGCATTGTTCTATTTATTCTGACATTGTCAGATTTATATATATATATATATATATATATATATATATATATATATATACATATAAAATCAGAGAGAGAGAGAGCACACAAGCAGGGAGAGAGGGGCAGGCAGAGGGAGAAGCAGGCTTCCTGCTGAGCAAGGATCCCTATGTGGGACTCGGTCCAAGGACCTCAGGATGATGACCTGAGCCAAAGGTAGGCACTTAAACGACTGTGCCACCCAGGCACCCCCTGACATTGTCTTTTAGTGGTTTATTTAGATTATTTAAACTTTTTACATTTAATTTAATTATTAATATGCTGACATAAATCTGTTATCCTAGAGTTTTCTATTTTTCCTTATCATTTTCATTCTCTGTTTTTATTTTCCTGACTATGATTCAATTATTTAAAGAGCTTTTAGTATTCCCCTTTGATTCTTATAGAGTGTTTTTGAGTCTACCTACTTGTATAATTATTTTTGTAGAACCTCATTAAGATATAATTCACACATCATAAAATATATACTTTTAAGTTGCATGATTCATTTTTTAAGTATATTCATGAAGTTCTACAACTGCCACTAGTATCTAATTTTGGAACATTTTCACTACATTCCCCTCAAGAACCTTTACCTATTAGCAATTTCCCTACATCTTTCTCACCTAAACCCTGAAAAACATTGGTCTATTTCTGCCCTTTTAAAATTTTAATCATTCTGGTGGGCATAAAATATAATTTAATTGTGGGTTTTATTTGTATTTCTTTAATGAATAATAAAGTTGGATATGTTTTCATTTAATCATTTTTTTATATTTTCTTTGATAAATGTTTATTCACACTCTCTGGTCATTTTAAAATCTGTCTTTTTACAGTGAATTACAAGAGTTTGTTTTTTAAGCATATTTGGGATGCAAGTTCCTTATCAAACATACATGATTTACAAATATCTTCTGTCATTCTGAATGTCTTTTCACTTTAATAGTGTCCTCTGTAGTACAAGGTGTATTTTATCTCAATAAAGTCTAATTTATCTATTTCCATCTATTATTTTGTTGAATGTGTTTTTGGTGGTGTATCTAAGAAACCATTGCCTAAATCAAGGTCACAAAACTTATTCTGATGAAAACTCCTAAGAGTTTTATAGATGTAGTTCTTATATTTATGCCTATGATCTATTTTTAGTTAATTTTTGTTTATTGTGTTAAGTAAATGATTGTTTCATGATTCAACCAGTAGGAGATTATCACGTTGATTTAAACATTGTGGAGCCTGGTTAGGCAATTCCAAAAGCTATAAGGCAGACTATCAGGAGGAATAGGCTGGTACTATTTGGTATAATTTGAAGCTGCTGTCCACATGTGGAATTTTTTCTTTTAGAAAATCTCAACTCTGCTCTTAAGGCCTTTCAACTATTGAATTAAGTCCATCCAGATTATCTAAAGTAGTCTACTTTATTTAAAGTAAACTTAGTATAAATTTTAATTACATGTGTAAAATACCTATACAGCAACACTTACATTAGTATTTGAGTAACTGGGGACTGTAGTCTATCCAAGCTGATTCACAAAAAAGAACATCACATTCTACCACTTCTCTACTTGGCACCTATACATATCTTCTTAAGCCATACTTAATATTCAATTTGAGACAATAAATTCATAATTTCATGTAACATGATACCACTATAGTACGTACAACTGCACACATGCCAGCACTTTCTCCATAAGAGAATGCAGGGTCCTTTGGTAATGTATAAATGAAATTTTAATATTCTATAGCTTATATGCTGTGATATAAAGTAAGAATTATTAGTACATCTTATGTTAGATGATAGAGGGATAAAGAGAGAAGAAACAAAATGATGTATAGTATAGCAGATATATATATACAGACTTGCAAACATTCATAGCAATTAAGGAGGAATAGTCATAACTATTACAGCCCTCATTTCTGCAACTCATTATTTGCTCATAATTGATATTTTTAGCTACCTTCTTTCCCAGTCCATTTATATTCCCCTTTTCCTCAGGAAGCACTCCATCTTGTCATAGTTCTTCGACTGGGAGAGAACTAAAAACTACATTTTTAAATGTTCTAGGCCCTTAGCAGTTGTACCTGAGTTTGGTTGTTACAGTCTTCCATTGACTTTATTCACTGGACATGTTAGTACTAAAAGACTCTCTACGGTATCTCCTGTAATAAAGATACAATGTTTCTTAGCCCCATATATTCTTCCTTACTTGCAGTATGTAGCGGTAACCCAATTTCCCTTTGGTAAATAGGATAGATTATTCTAGTCATAGAGTAATTCTCTTCTTTGCTTCTTGATACACAGACACGAGGAGCTCAAAGTGGCCTAATGGCCTTCAAACTTTCAGTTCAATGGAATCATTGTTATATCTTCTTCTGGAAGCATTCTTCTCTTTTAAGTAAGACCTCTAAACCAGAAGAGCTTTAAGTTGCAGGAATAGGAGGTAAAATTTTTTGGCTAGTTTATAACTGCAAGTAATAGTGAAAAGGGTCCATGACTGTTGGACCTATAATCCTGGCTAAGGAAGAAAGAAACAGGAAACTGGTTTAGAGCACCTATAGCCTCCTGGAGAGACTTTAAAAGATAATCATATCAACTGCATTAGCATGATGGGAAACACGGTAAGAATGATGAATTGCATGAACATGGACCCATTGCTCCATTTAATTTTGTTATGATGTGAGCTATTTGCTAAAAAGCAATGCTGTGTGGAATAACGTGACAATGGATAAGGTATTCTGTGAGTCCAAAGATGATAAGGTATTCTGTGAGTCCAAAAATTCTTCTTGACAGAAGCATTGTAAGTGGGGGGTGGGGCAAATACATATCTAAAGTGTCTATTCAAGGAAGAAAGTCTTTCTTCATCCATGAAATAAGTTGTCCAGTATAATATACTTGTCAGCAGCTAGCTAGAAGATCACCCCTGATAATGATGACTTATCAAGTACTCAGCCTTGGTTCTTGTTGCTGGAGTATTGGGTACTTACTACTAGCTAGGTCATTTTTAGTAGGTGGAAACATATGTTGTTGATCGTAGTCATAACCTCAATCTGTACCACCATGGCCACTTTGCTTATGAGCTTATTGTGCAGTGGCAGTTGTAGCTGGTGAAAGAAGTTGACAAAATTCATCATCCTATCACTTTATTAAAACCTTCCCCCTGGGGCACCTGGGTGGTTCACTGGGTTAAAGTCTCTGCCTTTGGCTAGGGTCATGATCTCAGGGTCCTGGGATTGACCCCCGTGTCAGGCTCTGTTCAGCGGGGACCTTGCTTCTCCCTCTCTCTCTGCCTGCCTCTCTGCCTTCTTGTGATCTCTGTCTGTCAAATTAAAAAAGAAAAATCTAAAAGCTTCCCCTACTGAAGTCATCCTTCAGGGAACATTTATATGAGACTTAAATTCTTTACCCATTTAGAGAGTTCTACCCAGGTATCTCTTCCCATACCTCATTGCCATCAATTTTCCAATTATGTTTTTCTGAATTCCTGACTATTCATCAAAACTACTGGCCACAGTATCTGAATACTTGCATATAT
>NC_081575.1:61849317-61866247 GCF_022355385.1 Mustela nigripes | reverse complement strand
ATATATATATATATATATATATATCCATAGGCATGAATACATACCATACCATAGGTATGAATGGTACCTATGAACACATACCACATGGTATGAACACACACACACACACACACACACACACATATATATATGGAGAGAGAGAGAGAGAGGGAGGGAGAATGTATTAATGCCATAGGTATGTATGTATACATACCTATGGCCACTTTACCTTCTGAGGAAAATGAACAACCAGATCCATGGCTTGAGTTCTGTTCATAAATAGCATTTATTTCCACTATAATCCTTCAGGAGATATCTCAGAAAATGTATATAATAGCTATTCACTTTGGGTGGAACCTACATATACAGAATCGTTTGTAAACCAGGCTTGAGTTTCTCTTTCCTCAGCCTTACTAGTTTATAGAAAAATCTTAATGAGACCAGAGGTGTGGAATGTGAAAAGAAATAATGTAACCGGGCCATGGGAATTTGGGCCTTCCCCATTCAACATACTTGTGCCTTCATAACCTTTTTGAGCTTAATCTCTTATATACCACTTTTATTTGCTAATGTAATGTTTTTGTGCATGATCAAATATATAGCACAAATTTATGACTGGCAGTCCAGGTTTCATGGTAACGTGGTGGTCAAAGTATTCAGTCTCCACTAAGTCCTAGTAGGAAGAAAAGGGGGGGTTGTTTCTAAAAAAGCAGTATTTATCCACAGAGGATGACAGAGTTTTGCTTCAGATTTAAAGGGTGCTACTGTGATTCACCTATAGAAGCCCTCCAAAAGCTCCATATAGGATCTTCCACTGACACTTTAACCACCACCTGATCTGTTGTATTGTATAATCTAAGTGGAAGAGTAGCTTTTTTGGGAGTGTGGTCCCATTGCAGAGGCTTCTCTTGTTCTTGGCCTCACTCAGAACTGGAAACTTTTTGGGTCACTGAGTAAATGGGTTGGAATAGCACACTCAAATGCAGAACATGTAGCCTCCAAAATTCAACAAGGCAATTAGATGGTATGTCGTGTGTGTGTGTGTGTGTGTGTGTGTGTGTGTGTGTTGGTGGTGGTGGTGGTAGGGACCAGATGTATCAATATATCCTTCACTTTAGAAGGGCTATTTCAACATGCCCAACCCCACTAGACCCCTAGAAATTTCACTGAAGTAGAAAGCTTGTTTTTTAAAGAGTTTGTTTTACACTTCCCCATAGCAAAGGTCTTACTGATATGTCTAGAGTAGTTTTTGCTTCCTAGTTACCAAATCCAATCAGCATAATATCATGTAATGGACCAGCATGACATCCCTAGTCTTGTGCAAGGGAAAGGTGATCAAATCCTTGTGGACTAAATAAGTCAGTCAGAGAAAGACGAATACCATATGATTTACTCATATGTGGAATTTAAGAAACAAGACAGATGAACATAGGGAAAGGGAAGGAAAAATATGATAAAAACAGAGAGGAAGTCAAACCATAAGGGACTCTTAAATATAGGAAACAAACTGAGGGTTTCTGGAGGGGAAGTAGGTGGGAGGATGTGGTAATTGGATGATGGGTGTTAAGGAGAGCACTTGATCTAATGAACACTGGGTGTTATATACAACTGACGAATTACTAAATTCTACCCCTGAAACTAATAATGCACTACATGTTAACTAAATTAAATTTAAAAAAGAAATTAGAAAAAAAGTCCTTGTAGACTAAATTATGGCAGAGTTGATATGCCCCTGAGATAAGGCAGCGAAGGTATATTCCTGCCTTTGACAGCTGAAAGCAAACTGATTCCAGTGGTCTTTACTAGCAGGTATCAAGCAAAAAGTCTTTGCTAAACCAAGAGATGCTCAAACAAACAGGGCTACCATAATCATTCACTAAGATCCATCTCTTGTCTTCACAGACCAGATGGATTAAATGGGGATGTGGTGGGAATAATTTCCCTTACAACTTTTTTTTAAAGATTTAGCCATTCGTTTGAGAGATAGTGAGAGTGAGAGAGAGCATAAGCAGGGGGAGCATCAGAGGGAAAGAGAGAAGCAGACTCCCCCCAAAGCAAGGAGCCGGACTTGGCAATCGATCCTAAGGTACCAGGACCATGATGCCAGCCAAAGGCAGGTACCTAACCAACTGAGCTTCCCAGGTGCTCCCACTCCCCCTACCTCTTTCAAATCTTTGCTGGTGGCACTAATCTCTTCAATCCTTCCAAGAATGTGATATTCTTTTTGGTTTACCATTTTTTGTAGGTAGAGGCAGTTCTAGTGGCTTCCACTTGGCTTTTCCTACTCACAAAGTCAAGGAACCAATGTGGAGATTCTGCCAGTTACTAAGTTTATCTATTACAATTGTACTTCCCAGAACTGAGAGAATAACCACAGGATGGGTTCAGGGACCTACTGATCTTACCATGAGACAGAACTAAGCTAAAATTCATTGATCACCTGACTTCAATAATTCCCTATTCTGAGTATCCCCAAATTAGTGGCATTTCGGAGCCAGTGTCTAACAATTCCTAAAAAGTCTGATTATTTTCTTTCCCCAATTCACATTAAAATGGCCATATATTCCTTTGAGACAGACAGGGAAAAATCCTAACAGTACACATTTTTGGCAGTTTAGAAAAGTTGTTCCTCAAGCACAATTGGTCTTTTCTTAATTCAAAAAATTCTGTGTTTATAAATGAATTCAAGTGTAGGTATTCACTGTATTAGGGCCCTCGCACTCTTGCTTTGTGGCTTAAGTTAAGCTTCTGTTTACTAGGCCTAGAACGCCTTTCGTTCTAGGTCAATGTAGAGCCAGTAAGAATTGAGTAGAGTGCCCATCTATTTCTTTTCTAGAGACACCGTACCCAATACAACATGTTTCCGTGAGCCAAACTATTCTGATTCCTGAACCAGCTCTACTTCCATTATGTTAACCATGGCCCCCTGTGTTTGGAAATTAAGTGCTGTAACTTGCTTCCTGACACCAAGAGCAGTTATTGAGCTTATTTTATTTTATTTTATTTATTTATTTGACAGAGAGAGATCACAAGTAGACAGAGGCAGGCAGAGAGAGAGGGGGAAGCAGTCTCCCTTCTGAGAAGAGAGCCTGATGTGGGGCTCGATCCCAGGACCCTGAGATCATGACCTGAGCCGAAGGCAAAGACTTAACTCGCTGAGCCACCCAGGCATCCAATTATAGAGCTCTTCAAAGATGCTGGGACTTCCTTCACATATGTGTATTTCACAGGTATGGTGAGAGGTTTCTCCTCTGCACTCTTCCAGAGTGGGTAAACACACTTTACTGGATAAATACACTCTAACATTCCAATCTCCCTTAAACTTTTGGCTTCCTCTGCAGTATACACAGGCAGTTGTACCATTTCAATTTAGTGCAGTGTGGGTCACCTTTAAATTCACGTCAACCAACAAACAAATCAAACTCTTCGAACTCTTTCTAATTTCTCAAACTTTGCATTTGGAATCTTTGCTTAAGGGATCCCTAACAATAGGGGAACCTGTGTGGCTCAGTTGGTTAAGCATCTGCCTTTGGTTCAAGTCATGATCAGAGAGTTCTGGGATTGAGCCCTGTATCGGGCTCTCTGCTGAGTGGGGAACCTGCTTCTCCCTCTCTCTGTACCTGCTGCTCTACCTACTTGTGATTTCCCCCCCATCAAATAAATAAACAAAATCTTGAAAAAAAGGGATCGCTACTAATAAATTCAGCCTGATCCAACATATTTCCTCAACCATTATTACACTTAAGATTCATTCCTGTTAGGGCCAATTCCACATTAAAACCTGTTAAACCCCTAGGGCCTACCTGGGCCTACTTAGCCATAGTGACTCCATGTTGCCTAAGTAGCCATTTTGTTGTTTAATAAATGCCTCAGCAATTACTGATACTGGTTCTGGGTAACCATTGTTAAAACACATACCTAAAACAAGGCCATTTTGTTGTTTAATAAACACCTCAGCAGTTGCTAGTATCCATTCCAGGTAACCGTTACTAAAACACATAGGTAGGAGACATCCAATCAGCCAAAGCCACATACATGGAGGTCTGTAGTTGTGCCCTATAAAACTAACCTGTAAGACCAAGGTGGGGTCGCTCTCTTTGGAGGCCGCCCTGGCCAGTCAGTCTGACTTCTAATGCTTGGCATAGAATAAAGCTTTACGTAACTTTCACTTTGTCTCAGCCTCGTTCTCCTGGCTGGTCACTCTAACTTCTAATGCTTGGCATAGAATAAGGCTTTGCATAACTTTCACTTTGTCTCAGTCTCATTCCTTTCATAACAGACCCAACAATTCCTACAGAGATTTCTCAGATTTGTTTGTATTTAGTTCTTTTGGTGTGAATTATTCCTTCTAATGGGTCACACTGTGGACTGACCCTTTGGTTCCTGCTAGGACTTGAGTTTAGTTATAGATGTGGAAACCAAAAAAAGAGTAATGAGATAAGTTCTGAAGAGAATCAGCAATGCCTTGCAAAACAACTACTTTGAGAGAAGATATTACAGGTTCTTCTGTCAAAAGGGAAGTAACATCCTCAGAAAGAGTGGAGAGCTTGCGCCTACTGGAAAAAAAGATTCTTCAGAATTCAGGGATTTGATATTTCTAGTCTCACTGTGATTTGCCCATATGTTCTTGTTTCTTCCCAATCAATACCTCACCTTAAGAGAAGAAACACCATAAGGCTGAAAACAGCTTTCGTTTGTTTGTTTTTGTAATTTAGTCAATTACAGGTTAAAATTCTGCTTTTGGCTCAATCAATCTTTACCCCTGTGGCTACAGAAGATTAGGGTTTCTTTCTGGTCAGATAAAGAAGCTTACATGTCATTAGTGTGAAGCTTTAACTGCAAATTGGAAGCTGCAAGCTTCCATTTCTTTTGCCATTTCCCCTACCACAGTTAGGAACAACAAGTCAATTCAATTATACTATTTAGCATCACTAAAATTTTCTAAAATAATAATGGATGGTCACTCAGAATCTCACCTTATATATATAAGAATTTGCTTAAGAACCCACATGTCCATTAAGTGATGAATGGATATACAGATATGTTATACACAGACACAGATGGAATATTACTCAGCCATCAAAGGAATGAAATCTTGCCATTTGCAATGACATGGATGGAACTAGAGTGTATATGCTAAGTAAAACAAGTCAGTCAGAGAAAGACAAGTAGTACATGTAATATATGATTTCACTCACATGTGGAATTTAAGGAACAAAACAGATGAACATAGGGAAAAGGAAGAAGACCTTTTAATTGATTGAGTCACTTCTTCCCAGTTTATTTAAAACAACCCCCCTTACTTAACATGAACAGATTATGAATTTTAATCACTTCTACAAAAATAATTTTATAGAAAAACTTAACATTCATGTTTGATTGAATAACTGGGCCCTGTAGCCTACCCAAGTTGACACACAAAAAGACCTTTATAGCTACCAACTTCATTCTTTTCTATGTAAATATCTAATTTTCCTAGCACCATTGGTTGAAAAGACTATTCATTTCTCTTTACACTTTCTTGGTACTTTTGTTGAAAATTAGCTAACCCTAAATGTGAGGGTTTATTTCTGGATTCTAAAATAATCCACTTGTCTAGATGCCCTTCCACAGATGAGTGGATAAAGAAAATGTGGTCCATATATAAAATGGAATATTACTCAACTATCAAAGGTTGAATACCCAGCTTTTACATAAACATGAATGGGATTTGAGGGAATTATGCTAAGTGAAATAAGTCAAGCAGAGAAAGTCAATTACCATGTAGTTTCACTTATTTGTGGAGTATAAGGAATAGCATGGAGGACATTAGGAGAAGGAAGATAAAAATGAAGAGGGGGGAAATTGGAGGAGGAGATGAATCATGAGAGACTATGGACTCCAGAAAACAAACTGAGGGTTTCAGAAGGGAGGGGGTGAAGGGATGGGTATTAAGGAGGGCATGGACTGCATGGCGCACTGGGTGTTATTTGCAAACAATGAATCATGGAACACTACATCAAAAACTACGGTATGGTGACTAACAAAACATAACAAAAAATATTCCACTTGTCTATACTATCATATTAGTGTCACATTGGCTTGAATACTGTAGATTTGTAGTTAGGTTTCAAATCAGGAAGTGTGAGTCCTTTACTTTTTTTTTCTTCTACTCTAAGCCTGTTTTGGTACTCTGAGTTCTTTGCATTTCCATGTAAATTTAGATCTAGAGTGTAAAGTTCTGAAAATAAGCCAACTAAGGTTTGGACAGCATTGTATTAATCTACAATTACAAATAAAAACATTGTATTAATCTACAGATTGAGAGGATTGCCATCTTTACAATATAGTCTTACAATTCAGAAACATGATAAGTCATTGCATTTATTTTGGTCTTCTTTAATTTATTTCAACAATATTTAGTACTTTTCCTTTATAGGTTTCACAAATCTTTGGTTAAGTCTAAGTATTTTATTCTTCTTGATACTATTATAAATGGTATTGCTTTCATAATTTCATATATAGACTGTTCATTGTTAGTACATTGGAACATCATAGATTTTTGCATACTGACCTGTATCTTGCAGCCTTGCTGAACTTGCTTATTATTTTAAAGGACTACCTAGAGTTTTCTATGAAAAAGATTATGTCATCTACACATATAGTTGTACTTCCTTTCTTTTCTTACCCAATTCCACTGGCTACAACTTCCAGTAAAATATTTAAACGGAGTAGTGAGATTGGATATTTTGTTGTTCTTTATCTAAGTAAAAAGCATTTAGTTTTAATCATTAAACATAATATTGGCTGTGGAGTTTTCAGAGAAATATGAAAAATTTGGTTGAGGAAGTGCCATTTTATTCCTGATGTGTTGAGTATTTTTCATCATGAGAGGGTGTTACATTTTATCAAATACTCTTTTTTTTACACTTATTGATGTGGTTATGCAGTTTTTGTTTTCTTCTGTTAATATAATGCATTTTTTATTGTGCGTGGTTAGTCACCATACTGTATATCATTACATTGATTTTTAGATGTTAAACCAACCTTGGTCATGTTTTATGTTTCTTTTTTATATTGCTGAATTCAGTTAATCAGTATTTTAGTGAGGAATTTGGCATCTTTATTTGCAGGAATATTGGTCTGTCATTTTTTTTTCTTGTGATATCTTTGAATGGCTTTGATATCAGGGTAACACTGGGAAGTGTTCTCTCATATATTTTTGGAAGAGTTTGTGAATGATTGCTGTTGATTCTTCTTTTTAAAGTATAGTATAATTTGCTTGTAAAGTCATTGAGGCCTGGACTTTTTCTTGTTGGGAAATTTTATGATTACTAATTGAATCTCTTTACTTATTGTAGGTCTATTCAGTTTTTTTTCAATATTTTAAATTCTATATCTATTGTTTGTGTTATTTAATAAATGTATCCACTTCATCTATTTCATTAATTTGTTGGCAGCCATTTGTTCAGAATATATCTTTGTAAACTTGTATTTCTTTTCTTTTTTTTTTAATATTTTATTTATTTGTCAGAGACAGAGGGAGAGAGAGCGAGCGAGCACAGGCAGACAGAGAGGCAGGCAGAGGCAGAGGGAAAAGCAGGCTCTCTGCCGAGCAAGGAGCCTGATGTGGGACTCCATCCCGGGACCCTGGGATCATGACCTGAGCCGAAGGCAGCTGCTTAACCAACTGAGCCACCCAGGTGTCCCTGTAAACCTGTATTTCTATTAAGTCAGTAATACTATCCTTATGTTCAATCCTGATTTCAGTAATTTGAGTTCTAGTTCTTTCTCTCTCTCTCTCTCACTTTTTTTTTAAAGTTGTGATCTTTTCAAGGTATCAGTAGTTTTAGTTTCATTGATATTTTTCCTATTCTTTTCTATTCTCTATGTTATTAATTTATGCTCTTTTATTAATTTCCTTCGACTTGTTTGGGATTTAGTTTTCCTCTTATTTTGAGTTTCTTAAGGTGGGAGTTCCAGTAATTGATATGAGATCTTTCCTTTTCTTAAATATATGTGTTTATATCTATAAATTACCCTTTAAGGGCCATTTCATTTGTGTCCAAAAAGTTCTCATATGTTGTGTGCCAAGAAATAAAGCCAAACTTACAAAATCAATTAATCTATAACAAAGGAAGCAAAAATATGCAGTAAGGAAAAGACAGTCTCTTCAACAAATTTTGTTGGGAAAACTGGACAGCAACATGCAAAATAATGAAACTGGATGACATTCTTAGAGCATTAAAAAAAAACCAAAACCTCAAAATGGGTTAAGGACCTAAATGTAGACTTAAAACTATAAAAAATCTTATAAAAGAACACAATTAGTAATTTTTTGACACTGACCACAGCAACATTTTTCTAGATATGTCTCTAAAGGCAAGGGAAACAAAAGCAAAATTCAATTATTGAGACTATATCAAAATAAAAAGCTATTGGACACTGAAAGAAACCATCAACAAAGCAAAAAGGAAATCTATTGAATGTAAGAAAATATTTGCAAATGATATATGTGATAAGGGTCAATATCCAAAGTATGAAAAGAATTTATACAACTCAAAACCATAAAAATCCAAATAATCCAATTAAAAACTAGGAAGAAAACATAAACACATTTCTCTAAAGACATACCAACAACCAACAAACACATGAAAAGATGTTCAACTTCACTCATCATCAGGAAAATGCAATTCAAAACCACAATGAGATAAGAACTCACACCTGTCAGACTGGCTAAACCCAAAAGAAAAGAAATACTAAGTGTTGGTGGTGATGTGGAGAGTGGAGAAGAAAGGAATTCTCCCGAACTGTTGGTGGGAGTTAAAATTGATATAGCCACTGTGGAAAACTGAATAGAAGTTCCTCAAAAAGTTAAAAAATAATCTCTTCCAGTCCCATCCATGTTGCTACAAAAGTTGGGTATTCATCCTTTCTGATGGAGGCATAATACTCCATAGTGTATATGGACCACATCTTCCTTATCCATTCATCCGTTGAAGGGAATCTTGGTTCTTTCCACAGTTTGGCGACTGTGACCATTACTGCTATAAACATTGGGGTCCAGGTGGCCCTTCTTTTCACTACATCTGTATCCTTGGGGTAAATACCCAGGAGTGCAATTGCACTTAATTTCTTGAGGAATCTCCACACTGTTCTCCAAAGTGGCTGCACCAACTTGCATTCCCACCAACAGTGTAAGAGGGTTCTCCTTTCTCCACATCCCCTCCAACACATGTTCTTTCCTGTCTTGCTAATTTTGGCCATTCTAACTGGCGTAAGGTGATATCTCAGTGTGGTTTTCCTTTGAATCTCCCTTATGGCTAGTGATGATGAACATTTTTTCATGTGTCTGATAGCCATTTGTATATCTTCATTGGAGAAGTGTCTGTTCATATCCTTTGCCCATTTTTTGATATGATTGTCTGTTTTGTGTGTGCTGAGTTTGAGAAGTTCTTCATAGATCCTGGATATCAACCTTTTGTCTGTACTGTCATTTGCAAATATCTTCTCCCATTCCATGGGTTGCCTCTTTGTTTTGTTGACTGTTTCCTTTGCTGTGCAGAAGCTTTTGATTTTGATGAAGTCCCAAAAATAGCATGGAGGACAAGGGGGGTTAAAGAGGAGAAGGGAGCTGAGGGAATTTGGAAGGGGAGGTGAACCATGAGAGACTATGGACTCTGAAAAACAATCTGAGTGTTTTGAAGGGGTGGGGGATGGGAGGTTAGGGGAACCAGGTGGTGGGTATTGGAGAGGGCACGGTTTGCATAGAGTACTGGGTGTGGTGCAAAAACAATGAATACTGTTACGCTGAAAATAAATTTTAAAAAATGTAAAAACAAACTCCTTCTGCTGAGACAATTCAATGGGAAAATAAAGCATTTTAATAAGCAAAAAAAAAAAAACTTAAAACATAGAACTACCATAAGATCCAATAATTCCACTACTGGGTATTCCCCAAAGAAAATGAAAACACTAATCTGAAAAGATGTTTGGAGCTCTGTTTTCATTGCAGCATTATTTACAATAACCAAGATATTGAAGCAACCTAAGTATTCATCAATAGATGGATAAATGAAGAACTGATAAACACACACACATACACACACAGAGGGATATTATGTAATCATAAAAAAGAACAAGTTCTCAGTATTTACAACAGCAGAGATGGACCCAGAAGGTATTACATTAGGTGAAATAATCAGAGACAGACAAATATTATATGACTTCACTCATATATGGTATCTAAAAATCAAAACAAATGAATACACAAAGAAATAAAGAGGAGAGGAGTCCTATAAATAGAGAGAACAAATAGATGATTGCCAAAGGGGAGGAAGTGGTGAGATGGGCAAAATAGGTGATGTAGAGTGGAAGATATAGGCTTCCAGTTATGAAATAAGTAAGTCATGGATATAAAAGGCACAGCATAGGGGATATTGTTAATGATATTGTAATAGCATTGTATGGTCACAAATGGTAGCTATACTTGTGTTGAACATAGTGTAAATATATAGAGAAATTGAATCACTATGTAATACTCCTGAAACTAATGCAATATTATGCACCAACTTTACTCAAAAAAAAAAGTGTATGGCTTTAATATTCTTTTTAAAGATGAAGCTCCAATAAGGTATTTTCTCTTATATATTATAAAATTCCAACCACCATTCAGAATAGATGAATTTAAACAATTATTTTCTAGTAGGGATTCATCATTCAGCTTTTTTTCCCCTTTTAAATAGGAAGTAAAATCTAAATATAAAATCAGTGTAAAGTTATAGCTTTCCATGTCTATTTTTAATATAAAAGCTGATATAGCAACAAACTTGAACCTGTTAGTAATTTTCACATTTATAGCAGTAGGGATTGATACTGTGCTTTCCAGCTTTAATTCTTGCGTTTTTTTTTTCCATGCTGTTGTATTTTTAAATTTATTTTTTTCTGGATTTATTAGTATATTATTGACATATATATGTTATTTAATACATCTGATGTGGTGAATGTACATTACCACAACAAAGTTAGTTAACTCCACCATCCCTTTAAAAAATTGTGTGTATTTTGTGTGTTGCAGTGGTAATATTTAAGGTTTATTCCCTTAAGTGTTTTGAAATGTATACTGTTCATTGCAGACACATGTGGTATATAGACTCCCTCGACTTATTCATCTTATAGATAGAAGTTTCTATCCTTTGACCGACATATTCCCATTTTGCCCAACCCCTAAACCCTGGCAACCACCATTCTACTTTCTATCACTTTTGTTTTTTATACATTCCACCAATAAGTGAAAACATACATTATTTCTCTTTTTCTTTTCTTTTTTTTTTTAAAGATTTTATTTGTTCACCTGACAGACAGAGATCACAAGTAGACAGAGAGGCAGGCAGGCAGAGAGAGAGGGAAGCAGGCTCCCCGCTGAGCAGAGAGCCCAATGCGGGACTCGATCCCAGGACCCCGAGACCATGACCTGAGCCGAAGGCAGTGGCCCAACCCACTGAGCCACCCAGGCGCCCTATTTCTTTTTTTCTATAGGACATTTCATTGCATAATGCCCCAAAGGACCATCCATTTGTCACAGACAGTAGGATGATCAACATGCTATGAAATACAGATTATAGATGATAGATAGATAGATAGATGATAGATAGATTGATAATAGACAGATTTTATCTATTGGTCTATGTATCAGATTTTATGCCAGTAGAACATTATATTAGTTTCAGGTGTATGATTTGATATTTGTATATATTGTGAAATGAGCACCACAATAAGTCAAGTTAATATACATCATCATATGTAGCTACAAATTTTTTTCTTTTAATGACAACTTTAAAGATTTACTATCTTAATAACTTTCGTATGCAATGCAGTGTTACTAACTATAGTCACCATGATGTACCTTACATCACTATGGCTTATATATAACTTGATGTTTATACCTTTGACTTCCTTCACACATTTTGCCCATCACCATTCCCTGAACAACCCATGCCTTCCCCATATCTATGAATTTGTGTGTGTGTGTGCTTATAGATTATACATATAAAGGAGATTGTATGATATTTATTTTTCTTTTTCTAACTTACTTTATGATAGTTTTGTTTTTATTATTTTTTTGAGGAACTTCCATATTTCTTTCCACAGTGGATATACCAGTTTACATGCCCACCAACACTGCATAAAGTTTCCTTTTCCCCATATTGTCACCAACAGTTGTTACCATTTGGTTTTTCATAATGGCTATTCAAAGACCTGTGAAGTAATATCTCATTGTGGTTGTCACTTGCATTTTCTGGATGACTACTGATGTTGAGCATCTTTTCACATACCTTTTGGCCATTTATACATCTTCTTTGGGAAAAGAATTGTTCGCTTTTTTGATAGTGAGTTGTATGAATTCCTTATGAATTTTAGATATTAACCCCTTATCATATGTATGCTTTGCCAATATTTTCTCACATTATGTAAGTTGCCTTTTGATTTTGTTAATTGTTTGGCTGTGATACATATATCACAGTCTCTTCATTCATTTATCTACCAATGGACACTTGGGCCATAATGTGGCTATAATGCTGCAATAAACAGGAATTTATGTAACTATTTGAATTAGTGTTTTTGTATTCTTTGTGCAAATACTCACTGGTGCAATTACTGGATCATAGAATAGTTTTATTTTTAAATTTTTGAGGAGCCTCCATATTGTTTTCCATGGTGGCTTGTGCAGAATATGTTTCTTTTGATATAGTCCCACTTATTCCTTTTTTCTTTTGTTTCTTATGAATATAGTGTCATATCCATAAAATCATTGCCAGGACTAATGTCAAGGAATTTATTTCCTGTGTTTCTTCTAGTTTTGTGTTTTCAGGTCTTAAATTTAACTGTTTATTCTTTTTCATGTCACTTTTTTGTGACTGATATAAAATGAAGTTGAGTTTCCCTCTTTTGCTTCTAAATATCCAATTTTTCTTTCACCATTTATTGAAAAGACCATTTTTCTAAAATATGTTTTCTTGGCACTCTTCTCAAATATTAGTTGACTGTAAATACATTGGTTTCTTTTGGCTCCTGATTTTGCCCATTTGTGTATATGTCAGTTTTTATGCTACTGTTTTGATTAATATTGTTTGAAATCAGTAAGTATGATTCCTCCTGCTTTCTTCTTCATTCTAGGGATTATTTTGGCGTTGAGAGATTTTTGTGGTTCCATGTGAAATTTTGGATCATTTTTTCTATTTTTGCAAAGATTGACATTGAAATTTTGATAGACATTGCAATGAATATTTAAATTATTTTTAATAATTATGTTTATTTTGATACCTTTAGTAATATTGATTCTCATGACCCATGGACATGGGATATATTTCCATTTGTTTGTGTCCTTTTCAATTTCTTTCATCAAAGTCTTGTAGTTTCAGTATATAGATTTTTAACTTCCAAAATTAAATTTATTCCTAAATTTTAACATATTAGTGCTACAGTAAATGAGATGGGTTACTTTATTTCTATTTCTGATTTGTTCTTAATGTCTAGAAATGAAGATGATTTTATATGTTTCTTTGCACCCTGCAACTTTATTGAATTTATTGATTATTTCTAAGAGTTTTATGGAAAATTTAGGATTTTCTATACATAAGATCATGTCATCTACAATACAGACAATTTTGCATTTCCTTTCCAGTTGGATGCCATTTATTTATTTATTTATTTATTTATTTACTTATCTGATTACTCTGGCTAAGACTTCCAGTACTAAGATGATGAGGAGTAATGAGAATGGTCACCTTAGTCTTGTTGCTAATATTAGAGGAAAGCTTCTTTTGCCACTTAGTATAAAGTTAGCTGTGGGCTTGTTATATATGGTAAGGTACATTCCTTATGTTGAAGAATTTGAGGTACATTCTCACCATAATAATTTATTGACATAGTGAACAGATGTTAATTTTTTTAATATTTTAATTTTTTTATTTATTATAAACATATAATATATTTTTATCCCCAGGGGTACAGGTCTGTGAATCGCCAGGATAACACACTTCACAGCACTCACCAAAGCACATACCATCCCCAATGTCCATAACCCCACTCCGCTTCTCCCAATCCCCCTCCCCCCAGCAACCCTCAGTTTGCTTTGTGAGATTAAGAATCACTTATGGTTTGTCTCCCTCCCAATCCCATCTTGTTTCATTTATTCTTCTCCTACCCACGTAAGCCACCATGTTGCATCACTACTTCCTCATATCGGGGAGATCATATGATAGTTGTCTTTCTCCGTTTGACTTGTTTCGCTAAGCATGATACACTCTAGTTCCATCCACATCGTCGCAAATGGCAAGATTTTATTTCTTTTGATGGCTGCATAGTATTCCATTGTGCATATATATACCACATCTTCTTTATCCATTCATCTGTTGATGGACATCTAGGTTCTTCCCATAGTTTGGCTATTGTGGACATTGCTGCTATAAACATTCGGGTGCACGTGCGCCTTCGGATCACTACGTTTGTATCTTTAGGGTAAATACCCAGTAGTGCAATGGCTGGGTCATAGGGAAGTTCTATTTTCAACATTTTGAGGAACCTCCATGCTGTTTTCCAGAGTAGTTGCACCAGCTTGCATGTGTTTGCACTACACCAACAGTAGGAGGGTTCCCCTTTCTCCGCATCCTCGCCAGCATCTGTCATTTCCTGAATGGTGTGAGGTGATATCTCATTGTGGTTTTGATTTGTATTTCCCTGATACTGAGTGATATGGAGCACTTTTTCATGTGTCTGTTGGCCATCTGGATGTCTTCTTTGCAGAAATGTCTGTTCATGTCCTCTGCACATTTCTTGATTGGATCATTTGTTCTTTGGGTGTCGAGTTTTCTAAGTTCTTTAGAGATTTTGGACACTAGTCCTTTTATCTGATATGTCATTTGCAAATATCTTCTCCCGTTCTGTCAGTTGTCTTTTGGTTTTGTTAATTGTTTCCTTTGCTGTGCAAAAGCTTTAGATCTTGATAAAATCCCAATAGCTCATTTTTGCCCTTGCTTCCCTTGCCTTTGGTGATGTTCTCAGGAAGATGTTGCTGCGGCTGAGGTCGAAGAGGTTGCTGCCTAGGGTGCTCTCCTCAAGGATTTTGATGGACTCCTTTCTCACATCAAGGTCCTTCATCCATTTTGAGTCTATTTTTGTGTGGGGGGTAAGGAAATGGTCCAATTTTTCTGCATGTGGCTATCCATATTCCCAACACCATTTATTGAAGAGGCTGTCTTTTTTCCATTGGACATATTTTTCCTGCTTTGTCGAAGATTAGTTGACCATAGAGTTGAGGGTCTATTTCTGGGCTCTCTATTCTGTTCCATTGATCTATGTGTCTGTTTTTGTGCCAGTACCATGCTGTCTTGATGATGACAGCTTTGTAATAGAGCTTGAAGTCCAGAATTGTGATGCCACTAACTTTGGCTTTCTTTTTCAATATTCCTTTGGCTATCCGAGTTCTTTTCTGGTTCCATATAAATTTTAGAATTATTTGTTCCATTTCTTTGAAAAAGATGGATGGTACTTTGATAGGAATTGCATTAAATGTGTAGATTGCTTTAGGTAGCATAGACATTTTCACAATATTTATTCTTCCAATCCAGGAGCATGGAACATTTTTCCATTTCTTTGTGTCTTCCTCAATTTCTTTCATGAGTACTTTATAGTTTTCTGAGTATAGATTCTGTGCCTCTTTGTTTAGGTTTATTCCTAGGTATCTTATGGTTTTGGGTGCAATTGTAAATGGGATTGACTCCTTAATTTCCCTTTCTTCTGCCTTGTTGTTGGTGTAGAGAAATGCAACTGATTTCTGTGCATTGATTTTATATCCTGACACTTTACTGAATTCCTGTATAAGTTCTAGCAGTTTTGGAATGGAGTCTTTTGGGTTTTCCACATATAGTATCATATCATCTGCAAAGAATGATAGTTTGACTTCTTTGCCAATTTGGATGCTTTTAATTTCCTTTTGTTGTCTGATTGCTGAGGCTAGGACTTCTAGTACTATGTTGAATAGCAGTGGTGATAATGGACATCCCTGCCGTGTTCCTGACCTTAGTGGAAAAGCTTTCAGTTTTTCTCCATTGAGAATGATATTTGCGGTGGGTTTTTCATAGATGACTTTGATGATATTGAGGTATGTGCCCTCTATCCCTACACTTTGAAGAGTTTTGATCAGGAAGGGATGTTGTACTTTGTCAAATGCTTTTTCAGCATCTATTGAGAGTATCATATGGTTCTTGTTCTTACTTTTATTGATGTGTTGTATCACATTGACTGATTTGCGGATGTTGAACCAACCTTGCAGCCCTGGAATAAATCCCACTCGGTCGTGGTGAATAATCCTGTTAATGTACTGTTGAATCCTATTGGCTAGTATTTTGGTGAGAATTTTCGCATCTGTGTTCATCAAGGATATTGGTCTATAGCTCTCTTTTTTTATTGGATCCTTATCTGGTTTGGGGATCAAAGGGATGCTGGCCTCATAAAATGAGTTTGGAAGTTTTCCTTCCATTTCTATTTTTTAGAACAGTTTCAGGAGAATAGGAATTAGTTCTTTAAATGTTTGGTAGAATTTCCCCGGGAAGCCATCTGGCCCTGGGCTTTGTTTGTTTGGAGATTTTTAATGACTCTTTCAATTTCCTTACTGGTTACAGGTCTGTTCAGGCTTTCTATTTCTTCCTAGTTCAGTTGTGGTAATTTATATGTTTCTAGGAATGCATCCATTTCTTACAGATTGTCAAATTTGTTGGCGTAGAGTTGCTCATAGTATGTTCTTATAATTGTTTGTATTTCTTTGGTGTTAGTTGTGATCTCTCCTCTTTTATTCATGATTTTATTTATTTGGGTCCTTTCTCTTTTCTTTTTGATAAGTCTGGCCAGGGGTTTATCAATTTTATTAATTCTTTCAAAGAACCAGCTCCTAGTTTCGTTGATTTGTTCTATT
>NC_081575.1:61825697-61849217 GCF_022355385.1 Mustela nigripes | reverse complement strand
TTTTTTGGTTTCTATTTCATTGATTTCTGCTCTGCTCTTTATGATTTCTCCTCTCCTGCTGCGTTTATGGTTTCTTTCTTGTTCTTTCTCCAGCTCCTTCAGGTGTAGGGTTAGGTTGTGTACCTGAGACCTTTCTTGTTTCTTGAGAAAGGCATGTACCGCTATATATTTTCCTCTCAGGACTGCTTTTGTTGTGTCCCACAGATTTTGAACAATTTTGTTTTCATTATCATTTGTTTCCATGATTTTTTTCAATTCTTCTTTAATTTCCTCGTTGACCCATTCATTCTTTAGAAGGATGCTGTTTAGTCTCCATGCATTTGGGTTCTTTCCAAATTTCCTCTTGTGGTTGAGTTCTAGCTTCAGAGCATTGTGGTCTGAAAATATGCAGGGAATGATCCCAATCTTGTGATACCATTTGAGTCCTGATTTAGGACCAAGGATGTGATCTATTCTGAAGAATGTTCCATGTGCACTAGAGAAGAATGTGTATTCTGTTGCTTTGGGATGAAATGTTCTGAATATATCTGTGATATCCATCTGCTCCAGTGTGTCATTTAAGGCCTTTATTTCCTTGTTGATCTTTTGCTTGGATGATCTATTTCAGTGAGGGGAGTGTTAAATTCCCCTACTTATTGTATTATTTTTGATGTGTTTCTTTGATTTTGTTAGTAATTCGTTTATATAGTTGGCTGCTCCCACGTTGGGGGCATAGACATTTAAAATTGTTAGATCTTCTTGTTGGACAGACCCTTTGAGTATGATATAGTGTCCTTCCTCATCTCTTATTATAGTCTTTGGCTTAAAATCTAATTGATCTGATATAAGGATTGCCACTCCTGCTTTCTTCTGATGTCCATTAGCATGGTAAATTCTTTTCCACCCCCTCACTTTAAATCTGGAGTTGTCTTCGGGCTTAAAATGAGTTCTTGTAGCAACATATAGATGGGTTTTGCTTTTTTATCCATTCTGATACCCTGTGTCTTTTGATTGGGGCATTTATCCCATTAACATTCAGGGTAACTATTGAGAGATATGAATTTAGTGCCATTGTATTTCCTGTAAGGTGACTATTCCTTTATATTGTCTCTGTTCCTTTCTGATCTACCACTTGTAGGCTCTCCCTTTGCTTAGAGGACCCCTTTCGATACTTCCTGCAGAGCTGGTTTGGTGTTTGAAAATTCCTTCAGTTTTTGTTTGTCCTGGAAGATTTTAATCTCTCTTTCTATTTTCAATGATAGCCTAGGTGGATATAGTATTCTTGGCTGCGTGTTTTTCTCGTTTTGTGCTCTGAATAAATCTGCCAGCTCTTTCTGGCCTGCCAGGTGTCTGTGGATAAGTCAGCTGCCAATCTAATATTTTTACCATTGTGTGTTACAGACTTCTTTTCCTGGGCTGCTTTCAGGATTTTCTCTTTGTCACTAAGGCTTATAAATTTTACTATTAGGTGACGGGGTTTGGGCCTATTCTTATTGTTTTTGAGGGGCGTTCTCTGAACCTCCTGAATTTTGATGCTCGTTCCCTTTGCCATATTGGGGAAATTCTCCCCAATAATCCTCTCCATTATACCTTCTGCTCCCCTCTCTTTTTCTTTTTCTTCTGGAATCCCAATTATTCTAATGTTGTTTCGTCTTATGGTGTCACTTATCTCTCAAATTCTCCCCTTGTGGTCCAGTAGCTGTTTGACCCTCTTTTGCTCAGCTTCTTTATTCTCTGTCATTTTGTCTTCTATATTGTTAATTCTTTCTTCTGCCTCATTTATCCTAGCAGTGAGAGCCTCCTTTTTTGATTGCACCTCATTAGTACCTTTTTTGATTTCACTTGGTTAGATTTTAGTTCTTTTATTTCTCCAGAAAGGGCTTTTATATCTCTCAAGAGGGTTTCTCTAATATCTTCCATGCCTTTTTCGAGCCCGGCTACAACCTTGAGAATTGTCATTCTGAACTCTAGGTCTGACATATTACCAACATCTGTATTGATTAGGTCCCTAGCCTTCAGTACTGCCTCTTGTTCTTTTTTTTTTGTGGTGAATTTTTCTGCCTTGTCATTTTGTCCAGATAAGAGTATATGAAGGAGCAAGTAAAATACTAAAAGGGTGGCAACATCCCCAGGAAAATGTGTTTTAACCAAATCAGAAGCGATCCCAAATTGTGAGGGGGGAGAAAGGGGATAAAAAGAAGTTCAGAAAGAAAGAAAGAAAACAGAAAAAAAAAGAAAAGAAAAGAATTAAAAATAGAAAACGAATAATGAAATTATAAAAAAGAACAAATATATATATTAGATAAACTAGTTAAAAAACATTAAAAAGAAAAGGGTAAAAGTTAAAAAAATTTAGCATAAGAAGAGAAAAAAAATGAAAAAGAAAAAAAAATTAAATTCACTCCAAGACTAAAGAATCACAGGGAGAAAGCCATGAGTTCTGTGCTTTGCTTTCTCCTCCTCTGGAATTCTGCTGCTCTCCTTGGTATTGAAACTGCACTCTTTGGTAGGTGAACTTGGTCTTGGCTGGATTTCTTGTTGATCTTCTAGGGGAAGGAGCCTGTTGCAGTGATTCTCAAGTGTCTTTGCCCCAGGCAGATTTGCACTGCCCTTACCAGGGGCCGTGCTGAGTAATCCACTGGGGTTTGCTTTCAGGAGCTTTTGTTCCCTGAGCGCTTTCGGTAGAGTTCTGGAGGACAGGAATACAAATGGTGGCCTCCTGGTCTCCGGCCTGGAGGAGCCGAGAGCCCGGGGCCCCACTCCTCAGTGTGCCCTCAGAGAATATCGCCCAGTAACCCCCTTCTGCCTGATCCCTGGCCTTGCTCTGAGCTCACCGAGCCTGAGACCTGTTCAAGGTAACTCCGAGCTGGGAGCTCACTGTCAGTTCTCTCTCTGTAGCCGGCTTCCCCGTTCCAATACCCGCAAGCTCTGCAACACTCAGACACCCCCAATCCTTCTGTGACCCTGTGGGACCTGAGGCCACGCTGACCTTGCTTGGGCTTCACCCTGGTTTAGCCTCTGAAGCGATGTGCCTCAGCGGAATAGACTTTTAAAAGTCCTGATTTTGTGCTCCCTTGCTCCGCAGCTTGCCGGAAGCGAACCCCTCCCCCTGGGGTCTATCTTCCCGTCATTTTGGATTCACTTCTCCGCCAGTCCTACCTTTCAGAAAGTGGTTGTTTTTCTGTTTCTAGAATTGCTCTTCTTCTCTTCGATCTGCAGATGGATTTGCAGGTGTTTGCAATCTTTAGATAAGCTACCTAGCTGATCTCCTGCTAGCTGAAGAGTCTCAGCCTGCTACTTCTGCACCATCTTAACTCCTCCCCAGATGTTAAATTTTATTAGATAATTTTTATATCAATTGAGATGATCATTTTTTAAAATTTTACTAATGTGTTATATCACATCTATTGCTTTGGTGTATGTTGAATCCTATCCACATTCCAGAGATAAATTCCACTTCATTATGGTCTATGATCCTTTTAATGTGTTGTTGAAGTCATTTTGCTAGTATAGTTAAGAATTTTTGCATCTATACTCATCAGATACATTCTTTTCATTTAGTATCCTCATCTGGCTTTGATACTAGATAATGCTGGACTCATATAATGAGTTTGAAAGTATTCCTTCTTTTTCAATTTTTAGAAGAGTTTTAGAAGGATTGTCATTAATTCCTCTTTACATGCTTTGTAGGATTCACCAGTGAAACCATCTGGTCCTGGGCTTTTCTATTTTGGCAGATTATTGATTAAAATATTCTATCTTCTTGTTACTGTTCTGTTTAGATTTTCTATTTCCACATGAATCTGTCTTGGTAGTTTTATGTATCTAGGAATTTATTCACATCTTCTAGGTTGTCCAGTTTGTTGGTGTATAATCATTTATTATAGTCTTTTATGAATATTGTATTTCAGTGGTTCAATTGTAATGTCTTCTCTTTTATTTCTGATTACATTTATTTTAGTCTCTCTTCTTCCTTATCTATTCTAACTAAAGTGTTATGAATTTTATTTCTTTACAAAATGCCCTTTCTTTAGTTTTGCCTATTTGTACTATTTTTACCTCTATTTCATTATTTTAACTTCATCTTTGTTACTTCCTTTTGCTAACTTTGGATTTAGTTTCTTCTTTATTTTTTAGTTTCTTGAGGTGTTATGTGAGGTTATTCATGATTTCTTTTCTCAATGTAGGAGTTTATTGCTATAAAGTTTCTTCCTAGAAATGCAGTTTCTACTAGAAATGCAATGGTACTCCATATGTTGTGGTATGTTGTTTCCATTTTTAGTTGTTTCAATAATTTTTTTACTTTCATTTTTATTCAATTTTTGAATTGGTTGCTTAAGACTCTTAATTCCTACCCATTTCTGAATTTTCCCACTTTTATCCTGCACTGTTTTTTTAGTTTCATTACATGTGGTCTTAAGAGATACTTGGTAAATTCAAACTTCTTACATTTTCTAAGGCTTGTTTTATAACCTAACTTATGCTCTATCCTTTAGAATATTCCATGTATGGCTGAGAAGAAGGTGTATTTCATTACTGTTAGGTGGAATGTTCTCTATATGTCTGTTTGATCCATTTCATCCAAGGTAGACTTCAAAATCACTATTTCTTCATTGTTTTTCTTTCTGGGTGATCTGTTTATTTTTGAAAGTGGAGTATTAAAGCTTTCTACTATTAGATTGTTTTCTACTTCTTCCTTCATATCTGTTACTATTAGATTAATACATTTAGGTGCTCTAATTTATGCTTATATATTTACAGTTGTTATAGTCTTTTGATGAACTGATGCCTATATCTTTATATGACCATCTTTGTCTCTTATTACAGTTTTTGACTAAAAATCTATATTGTTATATATAAGTATATGTATCTTTTATTTTCCAGTTGCTAGCAATATGTTTTTCCTCTCTTAAATGTGTCCTTATAGCCTATGTGTATCCTCAGAGCTGAAGTAAATTTGTTTTTTTATTAATTAATATTTTAAATTTTTTATTTTTATTTATTGTTTTTTATTTCTTTAAGATCAAATAATTAACACATGATACATTATTAGTTTCATAGGTAGAGTTTAGTGATTCATCAGTTGGCTATAATACCCAGGGCTCATTACATCAAGTGGTCTCCTTAATGCCCATCACCCAGTTACCAAATGCACCAACCCACCTCCCCTCTAGCAACCCTTAGTTTGTTTCCTATGGTTAAGAGTCTTTTAAGGTTTGCTTTTCTCTCTGTTTTTATCTTAATTTTTTTCCCTTCCCTTTTCCTAAGTTCATCTGTTTTGTTTCTTAAATTCTACATATGAGTGAAATCATAGTATTTGTCTTTCTCTGACTTATTTTTTTAGCATAATACTGTCTAGTTCCATTCATGTCATTACAAATGGCAAGATTTCTTTCTTTCTGATGTCTGAGTAATATTCCATTGCATATATCTACCATATCTTCTTTATTTATTCATCTGTCAATGTACATCTGGGCTCTTTCCATATTTTGGCCATTCTGGGCATTCCTACTATAAACATTGGGGTGCATGTGCCCCTTTGAATCACTATGCTTTTATCCTTTGGTTAAATACATAGTAGTATAAATATAGTTTAAATGTCTATGCTACCCAAAGCAATTTACACATTCGATGCAATCCTCATGAAGTGAGTTTCTTTTAGCCAGCATATAGATGGGTCTTTTTTTTTTTTAATCCACTCAACCAGTCAATGCCTTTTTATTGGAGATTTTAATCCATTTTTTAAAAGATTTTATTTATTTCTTTGGCACAGAGAGCGAGTGCAAGCAGGGAGAGTGACAGGTAGAGGGAGGGAGAAGCAGGCTCCCTGCTGAGCAGAAAGCCCAACATGGGGCTTGATCCCAGAACCCTGGGACCATGACCTGAGCCGAAGGCAGGCACTTAACCAAATGAACCACCTAGGCACCCCTGTAGATTTTAATCCATTTATATTTAAGGTAATCATTGATAAAGGCACGAATGATATCATAATTTTCCTCTTTTATTTGTAGTTCTCTTTTTCTTTCCTTCCACTTTCACTGCCTTTCTTTGTGCATTGATGATTTTCTATTTTAGTATGCTTTGATTTTGTATATATAATGTACATTCTTGCTTCATTTATTATGAAGCCTACATAAAATATCTTATAGATGTAATGGTCTATTTTAAGCTGATGATCACTAAACGGTGATTGTTTACAAAACTATCTTTTTGTCCTCCACCATATTTTTGATGACATAATTTACTTCTTTTGGTATTGTGTATCCATTAAGATGTTATTGTAGCTATAGTTATTTTTAATACTTTTGTTTTAAAATCTTATAGTAGAGATACATGATTAATATACCACCCTATTATAGTATTAGCGTATTCTGAATTTAACTATATACTTACTTTACCAATGTGTTTTATACTTTTAAATGTTTTCACGTCAGTAGTTATTATACTTTCACTTTAGCTTGAAGAACTCTTTTCAGCATTTCTTGTAAGGCAGGGCTAGTGGTGTTGAACTTCCTTAGTTTGTGTTTATTTGGGAAAGTTTTGAAAGATAAATTTGCTAGGCAAAGTATTCTTAGTTGTCAGTTTTATCTCTCAACATTGTTTCTTTTTTTTTCCCCAGCACTGTTTCTGTCTTAAAGGAGTTCCCTTACATGTGAGAATTTCTCTCACTGCTTTTAATTTTTTCTCTGTCTTTGATTTTGTACTTTTTAAAAAAAGATTTCATTTATTTACTTGACAGAGAGACACAAGCAGAGAGTGAGAGAGGGAGAAGCAGGCGTTCTGCTGAGTAGGGAGCCCAATGCGGGACTCAATCCCAGGACCCTGGGGATCATGACCTGGGCCAAAGACGATGCTTAATGACTGAGCCACCCAGGTACCCCTGATTTTATATTGTTTTATTTTAATGTGTCTTGGAATAGATCTTTTGGGATTGAAATTTTCACTGACCTCTTTGCTTTCTGAACTTGAATATCCAAACCTTACCCAGGATGATTTCATATGTTGCATATTCTAGTTCACTAATTCTTTTCATTGATTAAGTTTGTTGTTGAAGTTCCCTATAAATTCTTCAGTTCTATGTATTCTTCATCTCTTGAATTTCTGTTTATTTTTGTAATGGTTCCTATTTCTTTGTTAAAATTATCCTTTGTTCATGCATTATTTTGAGGATTTCATTTAGTTTTCTATTAGTGTCTTTTTATAGTTTTATTGTGTTTCTCTAAGATTATTTATAATTATATTTAAACTGTTTATAGATGTCCATTTCTTTAAGGTCTGTCATTGATGTTTTATTAGTTTCCTTTTGTTATGTTTCATTGATTGTTCATGATCTTTGTGGCTTTGTGTTGGTGTCTGTACATTTGAGAATGTAGGCACTTCATCTAGTCTTTATAGACTGTCTATAGACTGTCTTTGGCAGGCAAAACTCTTCAACATTCAGTTTCTCCAGATATTCTAAGTGGGCTGCCTGATGATGTCCATAGGTGGCCTAGCTACTTGTGTTTTTGAGCTTACAAGTCTGGTCTGGGTCAGCAGATAGTTAAACTTGATGTTTGGGAAGATGGGAATGAGTCTGGCATCTGGGTCTGCGGGGTAGGCCTGGACTGTAGGTTCTGTGCAGCAAGCTTGGATCTTGAGTGTATTATGATGGGCTTGGGCTCTATGTCAGTGTGAGTGATACTTGATCCTGGGTTCACAGAATCAGCTACATGCTGGGGAACATCAGTTACATGGAGTGGGCCCAGCATTTGAGTCTGCAGGGTGCAATACTGGAATGGGTTTACTGGGGCTTATTGTGAGCCTGGGCCACAGGATACACCCTAGGTCATGGTGGTTGTCTGGTACTTGGATATAGCAGAAGCCTGAGATTTCAGGAGCTTATTGAAATCCTGGGCCACAGGAGCTGCTTGGAGCTTCAGGAAGCAGCAGGCACTGGGGTAGACCAGAGACCACCAGGGTTTATTAAATCTCACCAGGAACCTGGTACCATGGAAACTTACTGGAGCTGTGGGAGCTACCTGGTGCCTGGTTGATCTGGGAGCTTGAGTTTGTGGGGGCGATCTGGGACCCTGGGTTCAAGGAAACTGCCTGGAGCTGTGGAAGATGCCTGTGGTCACTGAAGCCAGCAGGTGCTGAAGAGATCTAGTGTCCTTAGGTTCCTATGCTTGCTAGGACCCTATTGCCATGGAAACTGCCTGAGGTTACTGGAGCTGGAAGGCTTCATGGAAGATATGGGCCAGGATTTTTAGGATCACACTGGGTGCCTTAGTGTCAAATATGCTGCCTGGGGTTGCAGGAGTTGACTAAGGCTTCAGAAGTCAAAAGACACTGGGACGAGCTGGAAGCCTGATTTTGTGGGCACACTCAGGGAACCACCTGAGGCTTCAGGAGTTGGCCTGGTACTATACCATCTGTGCTGAATTTGGGCACTCACTTCACTTTCCTTCCTGCGTGAGGTAGGTGTCTCTCTGCACTGGCCTGCTAAGGCTCTTGGTGGAGGGGTGATGGGAATAGTATGAGTCTATAATTCCTACTTTCCTCAATGCGTCTTTTCTTATCTCTGTGCTTCATTCAGCTGTTGTAACCCTTCACTTTGAATCTTTGGTCCTTGTGAAGGTATTATGAATGTTTGTTCAAATTGATGTTGCTAGGAGGAGACAAATGTTAGAAATCCCTGTTACCACTTTGCTGACAGCACTTCTTTGTATTCATTTCCAATTTCATTTCATCATAGTCAGAAAATATACTTTGTGTAACATCAATCCTTTTAAAGTTTTCAAGGGTTTTATGGCTTAATATATGTTCTGTCTTGAAGAATGTTCCATGTTTATTTGATAAGAATATATATTCTGCTTTTATTGGATGGAATACTCTATTACTGTTATTTGATTTAGTTGGTTTATAGTGTTCAAATCTTGAATGCTGTGCTTGATATTCTGCCATGTTGTTTTACCCATTATTGAAAATAAGCTATTGAAGTCTCAAACTGTGATTGCTGAATTGTCCATTTCTCTCTTTTTTGACTTCTATCCATTTTCATCTCATGTATTTCAGAGCTGTATTCTTAGGTATTTGTATGCTTTTAATTGCCATGTCTCCCTGATTGAATTGCTTTTAATTGTTATATAATATCAATCTATTTGTATCTTTAAATCTAATGTGTGTCTCTGTAGATAACATATGTTTGTGTACAGTTTTTATTTTAATCCACTCTACCAATCTTTGCTTTGTTATTGGAGTGTTTAATCCATTTGTATTCAGTGTTATTAAATATAATGTAATTATGGATCTTCTATTTTTCTATTTGTTTTCTTAATCTCTTTTGATATCTAGCCATCCACTTATTTTTTAAAAATTTTTACTGTGTGGGGCACCTGGGTGGCTCAGTGGGTTAAAGCCTCTGCCTTCGGCTCAGGTCATGATCCCAGGGTCCTGGGATCGAGCCCCACATCCAGCTCTTTGCTCAGCAGGGAGCCTGCTTCCTCCTCTCTCTGTCTCTCTGCCTACTTGAGATCTCTCTCTGTTAAATAAATGGAAAAATCTTTAAAAAAATTTACTGTGTTATCTTAGTCACCATAGAATATATCATTAGTTTTTGATGTAGTGTTCCAAGATTCATTGTTTACATATAACACCCAGTATTGCATAGTCATCCATTTCTATATTCATCTGTGTTACATGAACAGTTTATTGTATACAATTTCAATTCCTTTGTTGTTTATTTTACTTCCATTTTAGATTTATTTTCTTAGCAATTTCCTTGTGGATTTCAACTAACAATTTACCTTAAAACAATTTAGTTTCTTTATTTTAATGTATGAATGAAATCATATGGTATTTGTCAAACAAAACAGTTGTACATTGGGAAGGGAAGGAAAATTAAAATATGATAAAAACAGAGAGAGAGGTAAACCATAAGAAAATCTTCAACTATAAGAGACAAACTGAGAGTGGCTGGAGGGGAATTGGGTGGGGGGATGGGATAATTGGTTGATGGGCATTAAGGAGGGCCTTGATGTAATGAGCACTGGTTATTATATGCACTGATGAATCACATTTTTTTTAAAAAAAATATTAGCAAAGATTAATGTAAATTTGATTTCAATAGTGTATAAAAACCTTGCTTCAATAAAGTTCCATTCTTTGCTTTTGTACTATCATTGCCCTACATAGTATATCTTTATACATTATAAACCTACCAACACAATTTTATAATTATTAGTAATAGATGTTTTATTTATTCTTTATTTTTTAAAAGATTTATTTATTTATTTTAGAGATGGAGAAGGTGCAAAGGGAGAGGGAGAGAGTCTCAGATGGACTCTGTGCTGAGTGCAGAGCTGGATGGGCACTCGATCTCACAATCCTGAGTTCAGGACCTGAGCCAAAATCAAGCATCAGTTTCTTTTTTTTTTTTTTTTTAAAGCTTTTATTTATTTATTTGACAGACAGAGATCACAAGTAGGCAGAGAGGCAGGTAGAGAGAGAGGAAGGGAAGCAGGCTCCCTGCTGAACAGAGAGCCCGACGCGGGACTCGATCCCAGGACCCCAGGATCATGACCTGGGCTGAAGGCAGAGGCTTAACCCACTGAGCCACCGAGGTGCCCCAGTAATAGATGTTTTATGCAATTTTCTTTTAAATCAATCATACTGTAGAATACAAGTCCTTTAAAAAATACATCTTTATGTTTTCCTTTGTATTTATTTATTTAGTTACCTGTAATGGTGATCTTTGCTTCTTCTTAAGTGTTCCAGTAACTGTTTGATTTTTATAGATATATTAATTTTTAGGTTAATATTTCTTCATTCTTGTTTTAAAGTTTTTCAAAAGTTACTGGAGCCAATAAAGCATATAAATTGTGTGCTGGCAGACATTAAGACCTATTTTTCCTTACCAAAGAAAATGGCACATGTTTCATTAAAATTTGACAACTGAGAGAAAAGGGTACTGAAATTAAGCATCAGTGCACCAACTACACAAAAACAATAAAAAAATTTTTTAAAAATATTATTCAACTTGGAAGTGAGAATAGAACCAAGGCATAAAGGGGAGATCAATTAGGGGTTCCCCAATCTCAAAATTCTTTAGGACAAGGAGTTTTGGCCATTTGTGAGCAATGGTTTACACCACCAAATCCAATTCCAGAATCAAATTTACAGCAACAACAACAACAACAAAAAAAAAAACAATGATAATTCCAAATTCATTTCTAGGCACATTCCAAAGGCAAGCTTGAAAGTATTCACAATTCACAGGCTTGTCTGTTTCAGGCAAAATTACAAATTGTTGTAATTCTTCCTCCTATTATGTTCAAAAGAAAAAAAAAAGTGATCCACTTTTGAAAATATTTAGAAATACCTCATTTTCATTCCTGTTTTTAGTATGGGATTGACTTTTTAAAATAAGGGCTATATCTATAATAATTACAGAAATTCAGCACAGTGTAGAAATACATTTCTAATATTCCATTCATCTTCCACCCAGTCAATGGATATTATGGTTAACTTAGCAAAGTTTCTTCACAGAAAGATATTACTAAATGGCTAATGTAATTGCAAACTTTAACAAAGTCCTTTGAATAGCTTCTAGAAAAATTCTTATACTGATTAGCAATGCTCTTTTAATGTTAAAAATATATTGGCTAATTGAACATAATAAAAAAATAGGAGCTAACACTGAACTGCAAGTTTGCAAGGAAACATTTTCACTGTCCTACTTGATATGTAATATAGTAATATGATAGAATAAATTACAGTACCTGGCCAGCTGATATCAGTTCTTCATCTAAAACAGATTATCATTCAGTTCAAGATATTAAAAACGAAGATGAAACATGCTTTAAAACATAGTAGCTATAAGAAGTTTTTTATGTACTCAAAAGAGGAATGACTTCAGAACCTTTATTTAGGACTACCTAACATTTAGAGAACCTCCATGTGATTCTGTATTTTCCAGAATGAGATTCCAAACTGTACTCATTAGGAGAGGGACTGAAGAGTCAGGTTTTTCTATTTAGGTTGTGATCACATAATTAGCAGATAAAAGACCTTTATCTTCCACCACTCTAATGAAAACTGCCAAAAGTAGGGCATTCATGAAAAATTTAGAACAGTACACTAGAAAGCTAGTAGGCTAGAATACTTATCCTCCCTCGCCATCCATCAGCAGTATCACCATCTGCTAATACTAAACCAAAAGGAACCCCATTCTCAAAGTTCATGACATCTCCACTTTAGGTCACTCTTGAATGCAGTCTACATATTTATATTTACCACGAAGAATAGTATCCTGTTTAGGGAGTAGTACTTGTCTTAAAACTGAGTATTTTAAGCCTACTGGGTTAATCTGGGGGGGGGCAATTAAGTAATATTGCTACTTTTAGAACATTATCACACACAAAGTGAATCCAATTAAGTTTTATGTACTTATTAACTACATTGCGTGTCCATTGTAGCACCTTTTTACAACACATAATCACCAGAATAGAAATTGCTTGGAAAACTAACAGAGCATAGTCCAATCATTAGAAGTTGCCCACTGTGACTGTTTAGAAACCAGGTGCATGGTAGAGTACTGCTGCAAAAAAAAATGGAAGCCTGTAGATTTGACAGGAAGCCAGATCATGGGTTTTAAAACAATTTTAGGAAACTGGCAATACTGCTGAAGCAAAAATAATCAACACAGCAGGAAATGGATCAAAAAAGCATTCAATAATCAGGTAAACATCTGATATCCATTCCTTTCCCTTTGAGAATAAATATAGTTAAGGTCACTTTTAGCCTTGGAACAGATATACGTTCGCCTGTGATGATCTTGCTAATGACTACATGATATCTGATGTCCTCTGCTAGGATTTTAGATTTAAAAAAGCCATAGTTATAAGAGGCATCTGCTGTAAATACCCAGAAATTCCTTTTATGGCAACCACTATAGAATTCACTTGTCTTAAACAGTTTATAAGGGAAGATGGCTCATGTTTCCATTGCAATAATAGTATATGTTGGAGATCAAGTGGCTTTCAAGCAGCATGGTGGGTTTAAAAATGTCTGGAGTTTAGATGATTCTGTTGTGTTTATGGGTTGGCAAGACTGTAATCATATGGTCACACTGCGCTAAGTACACCTTCTGGTTCACGCATTGTCCAAGTGGAGTGCCATTTCTTCTGATGTGAAAGTGTTCAATATGACATCCAAATGGAGTCCATTTATCCTTCAACCAGCATTCCATCCATTGCTTATATGTATAAGGGAGCTTGGGGTACTCAAATGTATGCTTATACTGGCCATTGTACCACTAAGACCATGCAGAGCTCTGTTTTCCCAGAAGGGTTGAGAACTAGTCTCTACAGATGAGCTGATTTCCATTGAAGTGGCTCAGTTAGGGGACACTATAGTATTTCTTGGGAAAGGTCTAGAGTTTTGTGGTGGAAGAACTTTTCCACACAGGAAGTTGATAAAATCTTCTCTAAGAATAGCTCTTCTGCATTCTTTAACCCAAACCAACCCATACGTAATGCCTTGCTGATAGCCAGTTTGAATTCCAATATGAGGTCAAGAGAAATAGAGTCTTCTGACATTTGTTTTATATGTTTTATCCAGGAATTTTAGAATAATGGGATGGAGTAGATTTAGTCCATCTCATCTAGAAATGGAAGTTTTCAGGACAAACTTTTAAGTAGGCTCGCCTGTTATTATTTGGGTGGAAGGTGGATAGGGATGCTGACTGCTAATTTCTAACAATATTAATTTTATCTTGCACCTAGAATTCTATCATTTCCTTAATTTATTTACTAAACAAATGTGTTTTGAATATCTAATGCTTGAAAGGAACTTTTCTATCTCTCTTGATGTACACTTGATCAAGAAAAATTCAATGTATGTGTCCAAGTATAATATCCAGTGCATGATCCAGTTGATAAAGGAAGCACAGGATCTTATAAAGGCACAGAGAGGTACCTAAGCCAGACTTGGGGAGAAATCTGGGAAGGCTTTCCAGAAGATAATTCCAAATTAGGATCTGAAAGAAAATTAATCACATGAAAAGTGGGAAAAGAATATTGCAAGAGCATAAATTATTTACTCAAGTTCATCAGTATATCAGAACACATCACACATTCATGGAAATGTGAGTACTTCAGCATGGTTGGAGAATTGTGGTGAAGTGTAGAGTTATAGAAATGGGGTTGGAAATATAGGACAGAAGGACTTAATATACTATAGTAAGGGAGTTTTGTTTTCTTTTTATTTTTAGGTACAGGTGAATCCTTGGAAGAATTAGGCAACAGAATAGTGAGATCAAATTTGGAATTCAGAAAGATCACTTTAATTAAAAATATGTTTATTCAAATAGGCAAACTGAAAGTAAAGGGAACCAATAGAGGCTGGTAAGAATTAATAATAAAGATGATGGTTGTCTAAATTAGAATAGAGGAGGTGCAGAGAGAAGTAGCTAAATTTAAAAAATTAGGACGATAGAATTTATGGAATATGTGTGGGTATTCATAAGTGTATATGTTAAAGGTATCACCTAGGGGCACCTGGGTGGCTCAGTGGGTTAAAGCCTCTGCCTTCAGCTCTGGTCATGACCCCAGCATCCTGGGACCGAGCCCCGCATCAGGCTCTCTGCTCATCAGGGAGCCTGCTTCCTCCCTCTCTCTCTCTCTCTCTGCCTGCCTCTCTGCCTACTTGTGATCTCTGTCTGTCAAATAAATAAATAAAATCTTTAAAAAAAAAAAGGTATCACCTAGATTGTGTGAGTGGGTAGATGGCAGAGTGATCATATGCTGTTATCCAAACTAAGAGATTTTAAAGAGTGAAAGGGAGTATCATTATTAATTACATTGCAATAACAAATGAAATCCAGTTCTATTCCTGGCAAATCAGAATGTATGGTCAACCTAGTGTATGGTGATTCTAGAAAAAGAACACACATTTTGGAGGAATATTATACATTATTTAAAACAATCTAATTTATCTTGAGAAAATTTTAAAAAGTGTGATTTAAAATGTCCATGGGCCATACATTTATTAATAAATGAATATTATTTCTTTGGGTAGAAAAGATAAGGTGGATATAGTATGAGATTACAATTTTCATGAGTGCAGAGACCATGTTGCCTATATACCATCTTATCAGTATCTAAAGCAATGCTTAATACATTGAAGGGATGAAAAATATTACAGTAATTAGTTAATTAATATCCACTATATTTAGAGGGAGAGCTGTGTTCTAAGGCCTAGGTAACTATTGTTTTGAACTTGAAGGTACATAAACTTGAAGGTACATAAAATGAACTTGAAGGTACATAAAATGAGATAAGTAGGGGAAGGGACACAAGTCCTGCTTATACTCCAAAGAATGGCTGTTATAAGCAGAGGATAATAGAAAAGGCTGTTAGTAGTTAAAAATTCCTCAATTTCAATCTCTACTTTTCACTGAACCACAACTCATCTGCTCTGTGCTTCCCTTACCATTGGTGCCCTTGGTTTTGGGAAGGTTTACACAGAACTTTATTCTCTCGTTAGGGAAGCAGACAGGTGAAGCAGACAGATTATTTGAGTGAGATGCTTATTTTTAGCCACATTTCAAGATCTAATTAACAGTGAGTCTCTTTATCCCTAGGCAAGTTACTTTGCCATTTTGTATCCTACCAAATGAGGTCAAAATGAAGATTGAAATGATTTTTTAATATTTCTTGCAGGTAACATCCTCCATTTCTGGAGAAAATGAGTTGGAATATTCATAAGCAGGCAGTTTACCATAGTTCTTGTTGCTAACCTTTCTGAAGAAGTAGTGATCCACAACCATGTCTGCTTGGCTCAGTCCTCAGAAAGAAACATAAAGCACAGACACAGCCAAAGGAGCACAATAGTGGTGAGACTATTCTGTTCCTAAGCCTTTTGCTATCTGAAACCAGTACCATTGCCAGACAGGGGCAGGAAACTTTTATTGTCCTGCATTTGGAGAAAAGAGAATCTTGTCTAAGTGAAATAGCTACCTAAAAGCCATTTACAAAGCTATTATTTTAGGAAGGTTTGAAAGCTTTAAATAAAATGAATGGAGTTTCCTACTTTAAAACAATTTTAAGGGCCAGAGTTCCTGGAGAATATAAACTAACTATATGACTATGAGAGAAACTAGGAAAATCCTGAAAAGGCCAGTGATCAAGCCATGGATGTTTGCAGTGGGATTGACAGAGTAAGATTCTCAGTCCACTACTGATGCAGTCTGTATTTTAGTGCAGATAAAGGGTTTGTCAAGGTACAAGTGTTCATAATCTACACCCTAGACATAATAGCAAATAATATATTAGTTGGAGATAATAATACATAGGTAAGAGTTTGATAATTTCTTAATGGTCAAATGGGCATAATGGCTGTATATCCCTTCCTTGTAACATTGTCATGAGGATTATATTACATAATATATATAAAGTGGGTGGCACATAGTAAATGATCAGTAAATTTAATTGTTAGTAAACACTGATGCTATTAGAATATAAGTTGCTATATACATCAGCAAACCCAAGAAAGTTGAAGTCAACAAGGACTGGAGAGGTCAGGGGTACAAGGAACTTGAGTTGGGGTTTGAAATGTATTTATAATTCACCTTCTTTCATGACTTAGAGGAAATATACAAAACAAATAATAATAATAACACTTCTTGCAGTATTACTATGTAGCATATACATGCATTCCATACATTACATTGACTCTTTGAATGTACACAACATTGTTATACATTATACACTGAAGGAAACTGTGGACCAGATAAATTAGGAAATACAACTGATTTCTGTGCATTGATTTTGTATTCAGTCATGTTGCTGAATTATTGCATGAATTCTAATAATTTAGGGGTGGAGTCTTTTGGGTTTTCCACAAAAAGTATGTCCTCTGCAAAGGGAGTTTGACTGCTTCTTTGCCAATTTGAATGCCTTTTATTTATTTATTTTTTGTTGTTGTTATTTTCTGATTGCTGAGGCTAGGACTTCTGGTACTATGTTGAACAATAATGGTGAGAGTAGGCATCCTTGTGTTCCTCACCTTAAGTGAAAAGCTCTCAGTTTATCCTCATTGAGATTGTTATTCACTGTGGGCTTTTCATAGATGGCTTTTATGACACTGAAGTATGTTCCCACTATCTCTGTACTTCAGAGTGTTTTAATCAGGAAAGGATGCTATATTTTGTCAAATGCTTTCTCTGCATTGATTAAGAGGATCATATTGTTCTTGTCTTTTCTTTTATTAATGTGCTTCATCACATTGATTGATTTGCAAATATTGAACCACTGTTGCATCCCAGGAATAAATCCCATCTGGTCCTGGTGAATAGTCCTTTTAATGTACTATTGGATCTTATTGACTAGGATCTTGTTCAGTATTTTGGCTTCCATATTCATCAGGGATGTTGGTTTCTAATTTTCCTTTTTGCTTCCATATTCATCAGGGATGTTTGTTTCTAATTTTCGTTTTTGATGGGGTCTTGGGTTTGGGATCAGGATAATATTGGCTTCATAGAAGGAGTTTGGAAGTTTTCCTTCCATTTCTATTTTTTGAAACAGCTTCAGGAGAATGGGTATTTCTTCTTTAAAGGTTTGGTAGAATTCCCCTGGGAAGCCATCTGACCCTGGACTCTTGTTTTTTTGGTAAATTTTTGATTACTACTTCAATTTCCTTGCTGGTTATGTGTCTGTTCAGATTGTCTATTTCTTCCTGTTTCAGTTTTTGTAGTTTATAAGTTCCCAGGAATGCATCCATTTCTTATAGATTGCTTAATTTTTGGCCTATAGTTGCTGGTAATAATTTCTGACAATTGTTTCTATTTGTTTGGTGTTAGCTGTGATCTCTTCCCTTTCATTCATGATTTTATTTATTTTAGTCCTTTCCTTTTTCTTTTGGATAAGTCTGGCCAGTGGTTTGCTGATCTTATTAATTCTTTCAAAGAACCAGTTTCTAGTTTTGTTGTTAGGTTCTACTCTTTTTCTGGTTTCTATTTCACTGATCTCTCCTCTAATCTTTATTATTTCTTTTCTCTCGCTTGGTTTAGTTTTATTTTCTGTTCTTTCTCCAGGTCCTTAAAGTGTAATGTTAGCTTGTGCATTCAGTTTTTTTTTCCTAATTTTTTGATAGAGGCTTAGATGATTATATATTTCTCTCTTAAGACTACCTTTGCACTATCCCGTAAGTTTTGGACTGATGTGTTTTCATTCTCACTAGTTTCCATGAATTGTTTAAGTTCTTTAATTTCCTGGTTGACCCATTCATTCTTTAGCAAGATGCTCTTTAACTTCCAACTGTTTGAGCTCCAAATTTCTTTTTGTGGTTGAGTTACAGTTTCAAAGCACTGTGGTCTGAAAATATGCAGGGGATAATCTCAATCTTTTGGTATTAGTTGAGACCTGATTTGTAACTCAGCATGTGGTCTATTCTGGAGAAAGTTCCATGTGCACTCAAGAAAAATGAGTATTCTATTGTTTTAGGATGGAATGTTCTCTATATAGCTACGAAGTCCATCTGGTCCAATGTTTCATTCAAGGCCCTTGTTTCTTTGTTGATCCTCTGCTTAGATGATCTGTCCCTTGCTGTGAGTGGAGTGTTGGGGTCTCCTATTATTAATGTACTATCATCTATATGTTTCTTTATTTTGTTTATTAATTGGTTTATATAATTAGTTGCTCCCATGTTGGGGGGCATAGATATTTACAATTGTTAGATCTTCTTCATGGATAGACCCTTTAATTATGATATAGTCTCTCTCTACATCTCTTACTACAGTTTTTGTTTTAAAATCTAATTTATCTGATATGACCATTGCTACCCCAGCTTTCTTTTGAGGTTCACTAGCATGGTAAATCATTCTCTATCCCATTACTTTCAATATGGAGGTGTCTTGAGGTTCAAAATGTGTCTCTTATAGACAGCATATGGATGGGTCCTCCTTCTTTATCCAGTCTGAAACCTTATTTCTTTTCATGGGAGCATTTAGCCTATTTACATTCATAGTAGCTATAAAAGGTATCAGTTTATTGCCATTATATTGCCTATAAGTTCTCTGTTTCTGTAGGTTTTCTGTTTCTTTCTTGTCTACGTGAATCTTGGGGTTTCTCTTCATTTACAGAATTCCTCTTAATATTTCTTGGGGAGCTGGTTTGGTGGTCACATATTCTTTCAGTTTCTGCCTGTCCTGAAAGCTTTTTATCTCTCCTTCCATTCTGAATGACAGTCTTGCTGGGTAAAGTATTCTTTCCATTCATTACCCTAAATATGTCCTGCCAGCCCTTTATGGTTTGCCAGGTCCCTGTGGACAAGTCTGATGTTATTGTGATGTTTCTCCCTCTGCAGGTAAGAAAACTCTTCTCCCTACCTGTTCTCAGGATGGTTTCCTTGGCTCTGAGATCTGCAAGCTTCACTATTACATGTTGGGATGTTGATCTATTTTTATTGATTTTGGGAGGGGTCCTCTCTGCTTCTTGGACTTGAATGCTTATTTCCTTCTCCAGATTAGGGAAGTTCTTAGATATGATTTTTTTCAAATATGCCTTCTGTTCTCTCTCTCTTTCTACCACCCTGGAGATCCCAGTAATTCTGACATTGGAGCATTTCATTGAATCTTTGATTTCTCCAAGTCTATTTTCAAGTGTCAGTAGCTGTCTATCCCTGGCTCCTTCAGGGAGACTTCTTTTTTTATCATCTTTTCTTCTTCTTTTCTTTTCTATCATCTTCTCTTCTTTACTATCATCTTATATTCTAGGTCACTAATTCATTCTTCTACCTCATTTACCCTAGATTTTAGATTATCCAGTTTAAACTGCATCTCATTCATAGCATTTTTAAGTTCAGTCTGACTAGAACTCATTTCTGCCCTTAGAGATTATATATTGTCACTAAAGCTTTTTTCAAGCCTAGCTATTGACTTTGTGATTGCTATCCTGAAGTCTATCTCTGGCATCTTGCTTATATCCCTATCCATTAGTTCTGTGGCAGAAGACATTGTCTCTGGTTCTTTTCTTTGTTGGGAGTTCCTCCTTTTAGTCATTCTGTCAATGGATGGTTGAGCGAATGGACAGAGTCCAAAATATCGATTACACCCAAGTTTGATGCATCCTAGCAAAATCTGGCATGGTTAGATGCCACCACCAAAAAAACAAAGCCAAATGAAATATAAGAATAAAATTTAAAATTATTTTAAAAAATAATACATGTATATTATTTTTAATATTTAATAATAAATATTGAACATTTTTATTTTAAAATATTTAAAATAATAAACATTTTAATAATAAATAAAATAATACACATTATATAAACATATATAATAGAAAATAAATAAAATTTAAAAATGGGAAGGAAAGGAGGGCTATGTTTCAGTTGTTCCTGGGTGTATTTTGGTCTGTGTGTTAGAGGACACTATATCCCAAAATTATTAGGAAAGTAAACCTTGTATACATTAAAAAGGTAAAACTGAATAGAGTGAAAAATGGGTTAAAATAAAGCATGTACTTATAAAAAATATAGGTGTGGTAAAATATAAGTTAAAAAAGACCTATGAGTGCAATTGCAGGGTCATAGGGAAGCTCTATTTTTAATTTCTTGAGGAATCTCCACACTGTTTTCCAAAGTGGCTGTACCAACTTGCAGTCCCACCAGCAGTATAGGAGGGTTCCCCTTTCTCCACATCCTCTCCAACACATGTTGTTTCCTATCTTGCTAATTTTGGCCATTCTAACTGGTGTAAGGTGGTATCTCAATGTGGTTTTAATTTGAATCTCCCTGATAGCTAGTGATGATGAACATTGTTTCATGTGTCTGATAGCCATTTGTATGTCTTCATTGGAGAAGTGTCTGTTCATATCTCCTGCCCATTTTTTTATATGATTGTTTTGTGTGTGTTGAGTTTGAGGAGTTCTTTATAGATCCTGGATATCAATGTTTTGTCTGTACTGTATTTACCCCAAAGATACAGATGCAGTGAAAAGAAGGGCCATATGTACCCCAATTTTTATAGCAGCAATGGCCACGGTCGCCAAACTGTGGAAAGAACCAAGATGCCCTTCAATGGATGAATGGATAAAGAAGATGTAGTCCATATACACGATGGAGTGTTATGCCTCCATCAGAAAGGATGAATACCCAGCTTTTGTAGCAACATGGACGGGACTGGAAGAGATTATGCTGAGTAAAATAAGTCAAGCAGAGAGGGCGAATTATCATGTGGTTTCACTTATTTGTGGAGCATAACAAATAGCATGGAGGACAAGGGGAGATGGAGAGGAGAAGGGAGTTGAGGGAAATTGGAAGGGGAGGTGAACCATGAGAGACTATGGACTCTGAAAAACAATCTGAGGGTTTTGAAGGGGTGGGGGTTGCGAGATTCGGGGAGCCAGGTGGTGGGTATTAGAGAGGGCATGGATTGCATGGAGCACTGGGTGTGGTGCAAAAACAATGAATACTGTTATGCTGAAAAAAATAAATAAATTTTTTTTAAAAAAAGGACCTATGAAAAAATGAGTTGGTATAATAGACATCTAGTTAAAATGAGGATAAGATATAAGGAATAGAGCAGTGGAAAATGGCATAAGAAAAGAAAAAAAAAGAAAAAGAAAGAAAAAGAAAGGAAAATTATATTTGAAAAATATATAAGTTGTGAGGACCCACCTGGAGCTCAATATACAATTTTCCCCTTGTGCTGGGATTTTGCAATCTTATAGGATCCAAAGGATTGTCATCCACCTTTTCTTCCAGACTCCCTTCTGGGGAAGGGGACTTTTGCTCCGTTTCTCAGGGAATCCTGTCTGTTCAGAGTTGTCCCACCCCCTATCTTGGGTATGGGCTTAGTGAAAACCAGATTTCTGAGGGTTTTTTGGTTGTTTTGTTGTTGTTGTTGTTTTTCACTCTGGGGCCTTTCCATGTCTCTTCAGAGGATTAGGGCAAAAATAGCAGCAGCCAAACCTCTGGCCCAAAGCAGATAATTCAGAGTCTGGACTCTTTAATAAACTCTGCAAGACAAACAGTATCCACTTCTACTTGTGCTGCTGCAAACCACAGCTTTCTGCAGTGCAAGCCCACAGATACTCTCCTGGAAGAGTTTTCAGGGCCCCAGGATTATCTCTGCCTTTGTGCTTTTAAAACTAGGATTAGACTGTGGGCTCATGCGTGCACCCGAAGCTCCAGAATCAGACCCAGTTCTGCTCTAAGCCTTTTCCTGGCCACTACTCCTTTGTATTATTGCTCTGTTGTAGATGGTGGTTCAACATATTTTAGTCTGTTCAAGAAAAGAGTGGACAAGCTCTATTACAAAGCTGTCATCATCAAGACAGCATGGTACTGGCACAAAAACAGACACATAGATCAATGGAACAGAATAGAGAGCCCAGAAATAGACCCTCAACTCTATGGTCAACTAATCTTCGACAAAGCAGGAAAGAATGTCCAATGGAAAAAAGACAGCCTCTTCAATAAATGGTGCTGGGAAAATTGGACAGCCACATGCAGAAAAATGAAATTGGACCATTTCCTTACACCACACACAAAAATCGACTCAAAATGGATGAAGGACCTCAATGTGCAAAAGGAATCCATCAAAATCCTTGAGGAGAACACGGGCAGCAACCTCTTCGACCTCTGCCGCAGCAACATCTTCCTAGGAACAACGCCAAAGGCAAGGGAAGCAAGGGCAAAAATGAACTATTGGGATTTCATCAAGATCAAAAGCTTTTGCACAGCAAAGGAAACAGTTAACAAAATCAAAAGACAACTGACAGAATGGGAGAAGATATTTGCAAATGACATATCAGATAAAGGACTAGTGTCCAGAATCTATAAAGAACTTAGCAAACTCAACACCCAAAGAACAAATAATCCAATCAAGATATGGGCAGAGGACATGAACAGACATTTCTGCAAAGAAGACATCCAGATGGCCAACAGACACATGAAAAAGTGCTCCATATCACTCGGCATCAGGGAAATACAAATCAAAACCACAATGAGATATCACCTCACACCAATCAGAATGGCTAAAATCAACAAGTCAGGAAATGACAGATGCTGGCGAGGATGCGGAGAAAGGGGAACCCTCCTACACTGTTGGTGGGAATGCAAGCTGGTGCAGCCACTCTGGAAAACAGCATGGAGGTTCCTCAAAATGTTGAAAATAGAACTGCCCTATGACCCAGCAATTGCACTATTGGGTATTTACCCTAAAGATACAAATGTAGTGATCCAAAGGGACACATGCACCCGAATGTTTATAGCAGCAATGTCCACAATAGCCAAACTATGGAAAGAACCTAGATGTCCATCAACAGATGAATGGATCAAGAAGATGTGGTATATATACACAATGGAATACTATGCAGCCATCAAAAGAAATGAAATCTTGCCATTTGCAACAACATGGATGGAACTAGAGCGTATCATGCTTAGCGAAATAAGTCAAGCAGAGAAAGACAACTATCATATGATCTCCCTGATATGAGGAAGTGGTGATGCAACATGGAGGCTTAAGTGGGTAGAAGAATAAATGAAACAAGATGGGAT
>NC_081575.1:61825237-61825597 GCF_022355385.1 Mustela nigripes | reverse complement strand
GCCAAACTATGGAAAGAACCTAGATGTCCATCAACAGATGAATGGATCAAGAAGATGTGGTATATATACACAATGGAATACTATGCAGCCATCAACAGAAATGAAATCTTGCCATTTGCGACAACATGGATGGAACTAGAGCGTATCATGCTTAGCGAAATAAGTTAAGCAGAGAAAGACAACTATCATATGATCTCCCTGATATGAGGAAGTGGTGATGCAACATGGGGGCTTAAGTGGGTAGGAGAAGAATCAATGAAACAAGATGGGATTGGGAGGGAGACAAACCATAAGTGACTCTTAATCTCACAAAACAAACTGAGGGTTGCTGGGGGGAGGGGGTTTGGGAGAAGGGGGTGG